>NC_134830.1:80755-156400 GCF_004210375.1 Tachypleus tridentatus | reverse complement strand
CTTCTCAGAATGTCGTCCATGTAAACGCCTGTAATACAGAAGGTCGTTACGAGTTACCTGAAACGGTTTGTATTTTGAATTAATTCCTCAGTAGACTATATGTATCTAACGTATTGTTTTCAATTGGTGATTTTAAGACTTCACATGAGGATATTAAACAGTACTGGATTTATTTTCAATTCCTTTGATCATTATGGGACTGAAATTCTAAATATTCTTTATGAAATGAACAAACACTGTTCTTATTCTTCTTATAGCTTGTATAATACAAAAAACGACTTTTTTTCCCCATCAGAAATCCCATGGCCTACTTTAGCACCTACATCTGTGGTTATTTCGATGTCGTCTACGTCACAAGGAACAAATTCATGGGTGAGTATTGATCGAAGTTTTCTTGTCAGGACGCGTCTTCTCTCTTATACCTTTAAACATTATTACAAGTTAGCTACGACTTATAAACTAACCTCTCTTGTGATATTTGTAGAAATACAAACGGTTTAAATAGGGTATTGTCACAAACCCATTTTATATTTTGAATTTCCGTGATTTATGTATTGTTTATCATAGTGTCATCGGCTGTGGGATAAATATGTTTTTTTTACTTGTATTGACTGAAAATTAATGGGCCGTTAAACTGTATTTCTGTATCATAGCGTTAAGAAAAGAAAGAATGCATTTAAAAGAAAAAAAAACAGAGTTGCTATCAAAATTTACTGATGGTCGTTCACTTTTGAACTAACATAAACTTTACGTTATTTTGTGTGATGCGTTTTTTAGCTTGGGATTTAAAGTTTTAAATTTAGATTGTCCATGTGAACAGCGTCTCTCTGCAATGTGGCAAATTTTATTTTACAAAACTTTGTAGAACGCCTGAAACTCAAAACGGCACGAGCTCTCAAATGTCAGTCTCAAAGGAAGTGCTATAAAGCTGTAAGACGTGATTGGATGTGCATATCTTACCTGCTGTTTTGACAGTGTAGTTAGTTAACCCATGAACACGAGATGGCACATATTTCTAGGTTTTGTTCGAGCTTATTCCCAAAGCACATTAAAGATACGTTTCATTTGTTTTCAAATATAGGGTTCTGACATCCTGTTAACAGAAGAACCCTCCAGCGTGACAACGTGTTCACGTTGTACAAGATTTAATAAAGGGAAATCAATGTATTGATATGATTATTGCATGTCTTAGAAAATACGAAATGAACACGGATAATATAGAATTACTATAGATCATTACGTACTCTTTGTTTTGCTTAGTTTTCGTTTAGAATTATTATATCAATAATAAAACACAAATATTATAAAACGCGAGAAACAATTCTGTAGTTTTTTACATTATAGGCGTAATTACCCAGTATCTACGTATCCCTAATGAAGACTGAAATATGAGATCACTCAATGGATGAAACAAATAATATGTTTATTGTGATATCTATACAAACGTCTTCTACTGAATTGGCTCGTTCATTCACACGATGTATATTATACCTGAGGGAAGAGCACGAGATCAAACACTGTTATAAAAATAAATTATACATTTCCCTTAAAATATTTTGTTCATAGTGTACTCATATTGCGACGAAATATTCCGTGAGAACTTGTTTTCATTGGCTAATTCACAAAATAAAAGACTGCCTCATCCAATCGCAGAAAGGTTATTCTAAACAGCCTCGGTTTCGATAGTTGATTTTTCTACTTGAAAAACATCTGATATGAGATAGAAATCTAAGAATACAGAACACCCCCCACACTAACAAGTAATGGATATGTTAATAGAACTTGATAAAAGGTAATATATTATTAATTTTTATATTTATTCATTAATTTACCCTGGCACGGCTTGGGGATTAGGGTTAGTTAACATTGTGCGGGTCGCGGTTTCAAATGTTAACAACAGCACACTATCCTAAAGATTTTGCTTTCTAACATCAAGTAAAATCTAACTAGCTTCAGTGATAGAAATATACGAATATCGTAGTCTGTTTAAATAACTACAGTAAGAGAGAAATAAATGATGCAATTTATATATGGATAAAACACCTTAGTAGTTATCATAACGAAATACAGATGTCATGTATATGACCATAAATAAATTAAAATTAGGAAGCGTTTCCTAACGAAGAAGATGGCAAAACAGCTTAAAATGTGGTTTCCATGATATATTTTCGTACATTTGATCATACTAGCAAAGGTATTCGACAATTTAAACGTTAATTATAAAATGGGGCATGGGCCTTCCAGTCCACCATTTTGGGCCGTAGCACGCAAACCATTTTCCGATGCATAGGCACATCTGTTATACGTAGGATTTAAGTTCGCTGTCGTTATGAGTGGCTATTGATCTCCTCTTAACTGGTGAGGGATCTATCGCTGTAGTGAAGCTGTGAAACTGGAATGGTTGGCAGACTTGAGCCATTTGACTGATTGTTTATCTTTTAATATTAATCTTCGGGGGTTCCATATGAGTTCACCCACCACATTTCCAAAATATTAGCTCAACTAGTTGGCCATAACAAATTCTAACATCAGACAGATGGACGACTTTGCATTGTTTTTGTGTTTGCGTGTTTCTAGATAAGTACAAATTTACGCGATGAGCTATCTCTGCTCTGCACATCATGGGTATCGAAACCCGATGTTTAGCGTTATACATCCGAATAAATACCGTTAAGCCGTTGGGTGTATCGTCTTTTTTAGCGAAGAAAGACAATAAAACGTCTTTTACGGAGATTTATAAACAGTACACTGGTTTGAGCATTAAAACGTTTATAAATAATATATTGGATTGATTTACAAATATTAAAATATTTATAAACAGTAAATAAACTTGAGCAATAAGACATTGAAACATTTACATACGTTTATTAAACATTAAAACGTTTATAAACAGTACGCTGGATGGAACTAGAAAACATTAAAACGTTTATAAACAGTACGCTGGATGGAACTATAAAACATTAAAACGTTTATAAACAGTACGCTGAATGGAACTAAAAATTAAAACATTAAAACGTTTATAAACAGTACGCTGAATGGAACTAGAAAACATTAAAACGTTTATAAACAGTACGCTGGATGGAACTACAAAACATTAAAACGTTTATAAACAGTACACTGGATGGAACTGGAAAACATTAAAACTTTTATAAATAATATATTGGATTGATTTATAAAACATTAAAATATTTATAAACAGTACGCTAAACTTGAGCAATAAGACATTGAAACATTTATAAACAGTACGCTGAATGGAACTATAAAACATTAAAACGTTTATAAACAGTACGCTGGATGGAACTACAAAACATTAAAACGTTTATAAACAATTACGCTGAATGGAACTAGAAAACATTAAAACGTTTATAAACAGTACGCTGGATGGAACTAGAAAACATTAAAACGTTTATAAACAGTACGCTGGATGGAACTAGAAAACATTAAAACGTTTATAAACAGTACGCTGGATGGAACTAGAAAACATTAAAACGTTTATAAACAGTACGCTGGATGGAACTACAAAACATTAAAACGTTTATAAACAGTACGTTGGATGGAACTATAAAACATTAACACGTTTATAAACAGTACACTGGATGGAACTATAAAACATTAAAACGTTTATAAACAGTACGCTGGATGGAACTATAAAACATTAAAACGTTTATAAACAGTACGCTGAATGGAACTAGAAAACATTAAAACGTTTATAAACAGTACGCTGAATGGAACTATAAAACATTAAAACGTTTATAAACAGTACGCTGAATGGAACTAGAAAACATTAAAACGTTTATAAACAGTACGCTGGATGGAACTAGAAAACATTAAAACGTTTATAAACAGTACGCTGGATGGAACTATAAAACATTAAAACGTTTATAAACAGTACGCTGGATGGAACTATAAAACATTAAAACGTTTATAAACAGTTACCTTGGATGGAACTATAAAACATTAAAACGTTTATAAACAGTACACTGGATGGAACTATAAAACATTAAAACGTTTATAAACAGTACACTGGATGGAACTACAAAACAGTTAAAACGTCTATAAACAGTTCAGATGTGTACTACAAAACATTAATGGTTTGACTAAACAAACAACCAATATTTGGAGAACCTTGGTTCAGTTAGTAATGTATTTTTCTTTTAGTAATGAAACGTTGCAGCTGTATTTTCCATGTTTTGCCACTGTTTTCATGTTTCTATAGCTTCGCATCAGTTCTTCATAAAGTGGGAGTTTACTTTGTTAGTGGACTGCCACTGCTTTCAACAGCAGTGGTTATAAGAAACGAATATTGTCCGTTGAAGATCCGTTTGTTGTAGCTGCATGGTGTCCATTGATATCGAGTATTGTAAAGAAAACCACTTCAAATGTTACAGTGGTCATTCCCAAGGCTTTAGTTTGTTTACTGGTAAGCACAAAACTATATGTGCTGAGCACACCCGGTTTTAGAGTTAATAAGAAGCTCTCAGACTTACCACTGAACCAGTGGGGAACAACCATAAAGCAACAAATAAATTACTGACAACTAGAAAACATTTTTACAACTTATTTTAACAGGAGCTCGTTGCGCGCGTGTTTTCTTTATTTATCTTAGTGCTTGTTTGCAGAAGTTATTTTGGAATATCGCGAAATTCAACAAACCATCACGAATTATAAAAGACGACGCAACAGATATGAGTGAAAATGTAAACGTCACGCGATTAAACAAATATCGAAGATAGTGAGTTCGTTACGATTTATTTATTTTTATCATTTGTTTGTTTTGTCTGAACTATGCGTCGATGCCACATCTGTCTCCATTTTCTCACTTGTCCAATTCACCCATGTGTACGTGTGCGAATAATAATCACCTGAGGCAATGCTTTAGATAAACGGTTTCCCTCTGGGTGCACTTTGCACCGAGAACGTATAAACTTGTCTACTCTCGTTTCTGGAAGATAAAAGCACTGGAGTTTATAACAAATTTTAAAGGATCTGTAACACACCACTGGTGGTAAGTGTCTGCAAAAACTGAGCATACTGGCTGAACCAGAACCACATCTATATAGCATTATTCCTTGAAATGATCATTTTCATTATAAGTTTATATACTTTGATAGATTGTTTAGGCAGAGTATTCATGATGAAACTTTGTAGAATGGACGACAACTAAATACGAAAGGCGGAAGACTTTTGAAACGTCGTCCTCTACACTTGTGTTTCCACACATAGGAAGTTGGACTTGAAGGCGAAAGGCGGAAGACTTTTAAACGTCGTCCTCTACACTTGTGTTTCCACACACAGGAAGTTGGACTTGAAGGCGAAAGGCGGAAGACTTTTAAAACGTCGTCCTCTACACTTGTGTTTCCACACACAGGAAGTTGGACTTGAAGGCGAAAGGCGGAAGACTTTCGAAACGTCGTCCTCTACACTTGTGTTTCCACACACAGGAAGTTGGACTTGAAGGCGAAAGGCGGAAGACTTTCGAAACGTCGTCCTCTACACTTGTGTTGTCCACACACAGGAAGTTGGACTTGAAGGCGAAAGGCGGAAGACTTTCGAAACGTCGTCCTCTACACTTGTTTCCACACAGGGCAGTTGCCGTCCATCAAAGTTTCATAAATTTATGTTATTCTGTCGTAAGATTTCAGAATACTAAAACTGATTTTATTATTTTTCTGAGACGTTAAATCAGATTACGTGTTTAGAAATATTCATAGATATTTTATTTGGTAAAGAGGAACAAATTTGGATAACAGAAGTTAAAAAGTTATTATTTGTTTTCAGTTATAATTTCTGTTTATCTATATTCTAATTCTCACATTACCGGCCTGCTTATGTAATGTTCATAACCGTGGGGATTCGTTTATATATAGTTCATAACTAGGGGATTCATATAGAATAACACTGGTTGCTTTTACATTTTTGCCTCTTACATTAATCGGTCTAAAGAACTGGCGAAAGAAATAGTTAATTTTTATGCGGTGCACGTAGAAACTACAACAGTAACCAGAGATGTTGATGTTGGTGTTTTATGCGTGTGTGTTTACATATTTCTGACTGACTCGTACGTAACAAACACAATCGAAGACTAGGGTCAATTTCTTGTGAAAATAGCTTCGAATAAAAGTGTTTATAAAGACCGCCGGAATTCATATGGATTTCATTACTGGTTTATAAAGACTGCCGGAATTCATATGGATTTCATTACTGGTTTATAAAGACTGCCGGAATTCATATGGATTTCCATTACTGGTTTATAAAGACCGCCGGAATTCATATGGATTTCATTACTGGTTTATAAAGACCGCCGGAATTCATATGGATTTCATTACTGGTTTATAAAGACCTCCGGAATTCATATGGATTTCATTACTGGTTTATAAAGATCACCGGAAGTCATATGGATTTCATTACTGGTTTATAAAGACCACCGGAATTCATATGGATTTCATTACTGGTTTATTTGTTTGTAAGCATAAAGTTACGTGTTCTGCTCACAACAGGTATCAAACTTCGAATCTATGTGTTACAAGTCTGCGGACTCGCGTCAAGCTATGGGGAGCCTAATTCCACTGCTAATTCTAGGATTGTACATGGCAAAAGCGCATGTGCTCTAAAAAACTCGAGTTACGTGATATCTTATTCTGTAATTTGTTTCTTTTCAGACGACATGCCAAATCTGAATGAGCTAGAACATACACATTCCCTGAGAAACTCCCCAAGCAGCTAAAGGTAGGTGTGCGGGTTGTTTTTAAAATCCCATCTATTTCTGTGATTAAAATAATCATTGATTAGGTGATAAACTTTTATTCAGAAAGCAATAACTAACAACTTCAAACAGTCAGGTGTTGCAACAAGTTTCTGATGTGGCTCTTGGTGTTTGTAGCGTAATGTATCGGGCTGGAGGAAAATATAATTCAGAACTCGATTGAAAAAAAATATATATTTTATTAGAAGCAAGTTGTATCTATCTGTGTACGATACATGTGCATGTATATATACAGGAGTTGGAGAGAAAATAAAACAAAATACTCGGAGAAATAGGCTTTGTTTCACTGTAGGATGTTTGGACTATTTTAATACGTATAACAGTATAGCAAGATGCCTACGAACTCTTAGGGTATGCTGAAGAGGGTTAGGGTTAAGTTTAGGTTTTATTGTTTTAGAAAACAATTTGACACTGAGTATGGAAGTCTTGTACACTCTGAAAGATCACGACAACAAAACTGTACCAAAACAATGTAAAATCGTGTCACTTATACAAAACTATAAATGTGGTCACTTTAGAGTGAAAATGCCTGCACTCTGGGGGACGGCGTCTCCTGGGGGACGGGGTATTCCGTCTAACGGAAGTAATCATGACAATAGAAGCAAAACTGGAGAGCCAATTACAGATTCAATGATGGTTAGATTATGGGTTCTTTTACCAATAATTTCTCAGATCTCACCATCACCCACTGTTAATAGCCGGTTGTAGAAACGACAGCCACCTATAAAGGCATAAATATAGAAATCTTATATCATGAACTACCCTGGATTTCTATCAGAAAATATAATCCAATCCTAACTTTATTCTGGAGTTCTTATAATAAATGATGTAATTTGAGTGTTTCATTAATAATATATATAACTCGTAATCCGAGGGTCGTGGATTCGATCCCCTCACCCCAAACATGCTCGCCCTTTCAGCCGTAGGAGCGTTATAATATGACGATCAATCTCATTATTTGTTTGTAAAGAGTCGGCGATGGGTGGCGATGACTAGCTGTTTTCCCTCTAGTCTTACACTGCTAAATTAGGGACGGCTAGCGCAGATAGCCCTCGTATAACTTTGCGCGAAATTCAAAAACAAACCAAACCTCTAGTGTTGATACCCTAACTCCACACAGTGAAGAGAGAAAGAAAGTATATTCGATAAATAAAAACTAAATACACGATAGGCTTAAATAATAAATGATCCACATACCTATATTATGGGGTTAATATGTTAAAGGTCATAATTCATTATTACTGCAGGGTACAAGTCAAGATAATATGAATGTGAAACGGCACTAGTTTAAAGGCTTAATGATTAGTAATATTATATATGTTTCATATACAGAAACATATATAAATTCAGGAATTTTAAGCGTCTGTCAGAAGAAGGTGTATGCAGAATACATCCAGACCAACGATCTATTTTAAATTAAAACCGACTAAAAGCTTGATTCTATAGATTCATTTTGAGAGGAAAAATAAGTAAAAGATACAGCATGTCTACATTACCTTGGTTAAGATAAGTAAATACAAGCTATTTGTCAACAGTTGTCAATTAGTTCTTCGTTATTGATAATAATAATAATAAAAAAGAAACATGGAACCGCAAAGAATCCCTGGAGAAAAAAAAAAAACCTATTCACTGTAAATTATGACTGGAAATACCAGATGAATAACATAAAATGCGTGAGCGAAGCGTGGACGGATCTATAAATCAATCTTAAAGTGCGTAATTTCTATTTTGAATATTTACTTTGAAAGATTTTGCTACATATGTGAGGTAAATAAGTTATGAGCATGTTGTATTCACGATGGGTAAGATTAAAATTATCCGCTACGGAGGTTCACAGAACTTGAACATTAAAGGGAAGAAACAAACACGGATGAACGAATAAGCAAAAATATCTACTTAGGTAACCGCGCAGGTCTTACGTTTTTCTAATACGTCCGCACAGGACAATGATAAATAAAATTCTGATTTCCTAATACTTACAGGAGAGAGAAAAATTCTTACCCGGTACCAATTTGTTTAGGTATCTGTGCCACTCTCGTCAATAATGTTATAGTACATTCAGTACATTTGGTAGGAACTTTAATAAAATTGCATGAATATTTCAGGCTAAAGAAGTTTTTAAAGAACTAATTCGTTACGTAAGTCCATATAAATTAACGGTTACTACTCATGTATAGATACGTCTGGATAACTTAACGATTATCCATGATTAGTGGTCCGGCATGGCCAGGTGGTTAAGGTACTCGACTCGTAATCCGAGGATCGCGAGTTCGAATCCCCATCACACCAAACGTGCTCGTCTTTTCAGCCGTGAGGGCGTTATAGTGTAACAGTCAATCCCACTATTTGTTGGTACAAGAGTAGCCCAAAAGTTGGCGGTGGGTGGTGATAACCAAGACCTTGATATCATCAGCAAATGTAAATAATTTATTGATTTTGCTTTACCTCTTATTATTTTTACATCTAATTTTTTTATCCCTCACTACTGTCTAGTCCCAGTTTTAAAAGTTCTCTTACAGCTGAGTTAACAGCCTTATCAAACAAGTCAGCCCCTACTCTATTTAAATGTAAAACATCTATTCTAAAATATCTCCTTTGTTCCTCTAAACTGATCCCACGATTCCAACCAACCTATTTGCTTATCCTTACATACCAAGCTAAGCTAACACTTAGCCCTAGTCACCTACTCATAACTTCATCCCCACAATTACTTCAGGACAGTATTCTGACAAAATTAAGTTATGACCTTTTTCTTCAAATGCTTTTATCAACCCTTGTACTTTATTAATTAGCTCCTTTGACCTACCTGTACCTTGTCAAGATCGCCTATGGCAAAACTTCCTTATCAACCGTCCTTCTCTGACCTTTTGTCTTTCTTCCATCCAGTAGTTCCTCATCTGGAATCCTATGGCAATAACTCTTATCAACCACATCCTTCTCTGACTTTTGTCTTCCTTCCATCCAGTAGTTCCTCATCTGGAATCACCTATGGCGATAACTTTCTTTTCAACTACGTCCTCTCTCTAACTTTTGTCTTCCATCCATCCAGCAATGGAGCACTAAAGATGTCACTTTCTAAAATCTTAACTCCATTTCTCGTTTGTTATAGACGTTATACACTCTGCATTTATTGTGGATTTACTATTATAACAGAGAAGTAATGTAAAAGATGGCTATTTTTGTGCTTTGGAGCTCACAGTTTTGTAACAAATTATTTAATAGTTTTACACATATTTGACCATTTCGTTTATTTGAAATGAAAAGTTTTGAATTACAAATACCAGTGATACTGTATGATTTAGAATAAGAATCACCTAATGTATAATTTATATCGAGCATAGGAAGACATTCGTTATGATATCTTTTGATACTTAGGTAAAATAGTGACTTCAGTATTGAGGAAATGCCAAACTCAGTGATCGGCAATTGTTTTTTAATGACGGAACTTATCGATTGTAATTTAAGGTTGTTATAGTTACATAATTAATATTGCTATAGTTACACATTTAATATTAATGTTACAGGTAAACATTTAATGCTGTTGTTATAGTTAAAGGCTGAATATCGTTGCTATAGTGATTTATTTAAATTTGCTATCATAGTTAAATATTTAACTTTGTTGTTACAGATGTGGATTTTGTTTATATAGTGAGGTTATTTCAATTATAAGAGAATACGAAATTTAATTTTCAATCACATGATGAATTTTCTTTTCAGATCCATTAATTTTTATTATTTTGTTTTCGTGGGACTTAATTTTTTGTATTTGTCATCCAAAGAAATTCATTAAAATATCTTAATATTGTGTAATGCTTTGCATAATCAGAATGCAAGAACAGATATTTTAACTGACGTTTCGAGAGTCTATCTTTCATTAGGCTTAATAGAAACTTTGGTAGTCTAATAACAAATTATTGATGTTAATTTGTGTGCATCCTTGGGTTTCGTACATCGTGCAGTTTGTATTAACTTTTGTAACATTAACTGTTTAACGTTCAATATAATTATATTTACAACAATGACTGTGATTATTTGTGTTTTAAACATCGTTTACGTCCTCATATAATGACCACAAAGTGGTCATTATTTCTTTCCAACGTCACGTAATGACTACAGTAAGTTAACTATTTATGTATTCAACATTGTTAAGATCTTCATGTAATAACTCCAGCAATTTGAATACTTGTGTTAACTTAGTTGAGATCCTTAATGATAACTACAAGTTAAATATTTATGTATTCAACATTGTTAAGATCTTCATGTAATAACTCCAGCAATTTGAATACTTGTGTTAACTTAGTTGAGATCCTTAATGATAACTACAAGTTAAATATTTATTTATTCAACATTGTTAAGATCTTCATGTAATAACTCCAGCAATTTGAATACTTGTGTTAACTTAGTTGAGATCCTTAATGATAACTACAAGTTAAATATTTATGTATTCAACATTGTTAAGATCTTCATGTAATAACTCCAGCAATTTGAATACTTGTGTTAACTTAGTTGAGATCCTTAATGATAACTACAAGTTAAATATTTATGTATTCAACATTGTTAAGATCTTCATGTAATAACTCCAGCAATTTGAATACTTGTGTTAACTTAGTTGAGATCCTTAATGATAACTACAAGTTAAATATTTATTTATTCAACATTGTTAAGATCTTCATGTAATAACTCCAGCAATTTGAATACTTGTGTTAACTTAGTTGAGATCCTTAATGATAACTACAAGTTAAATATTTATTTATTCAACATTGTTAAGATCTTCATGTAATAACTCCAGCAATTTGAATACTTGTGTTAACTTAGTTGAGATCCTTAATGATAACTACAGTAAATATTTATTTATTTTCAACATTGTTAAGATCTTCATGTAATAACTCCAGCAATTTGAATACTTGTGTTAACTTAGTTGAGATCCTTAATGATAACTACAAGTTAAATATTTATTTATTCAACATTGTTAAGATCTTCATGTAATAACTCCAGCAATTCGAATACTTGTGTTAACTTAGTTGAGATCCTTAATGATAACTACAGTAAATAATTATTTGTGTTTCAACGAGATTAAGTTAATTATCTCAACATATGAGTTTTCAAGAGAATGAAACTTAACATCATCATAAACTTTGACATTATCTAATAACTAGATAAAGAAAAATTATACTAAAATAAATGGGTGATTCGTCTATTATTTAATTTATTCTTTTATAATATTTTTTTCCAAAGAGAGCTCATCGCTGTATGATGAAGCATCAAACGCTCGTGGAAGTAAAGTGTAAAATTGAACGAACCGAGAGAACCATCAGGTCCGTGTGTTAAGTATGCTATGGAATCACACTTAGTTTAACATGGTTAAAAGAATGTACTTACATTTCATTCTTTGTAGAACTGGATGTCTTTTGTTACTTCTTTGTGGAAAAAAAAAAATGAAATAGCTGGTAATAAATTACTTTAAAACGATTTTGCTTCGTCTTGGAAACATAACACATCCCATGAGAAATAAAGAAGCTAACACACACAAAAAACAACAACCACTGATCTTACACAGATGTCTGAGAGAAAATATTTTAGTTTGTTCAACTATTAAGAAGAATGATTTATTTTCTGTTTCCCATATGAAACACTCTTTACCATTTGCAAAATGAGAACACTCGAATTAATACAGTTTTTTTCCTTTCGAAAATGACTATAAGGGACCGTTGTTAAAGTACAAATTAAATTTGTTAAGCAAATATGCTTAACGTTAACAAGAAAACTTTGAACTGTTTCTTTATGTGTGGGTACTAAAGAAGAAACTTATTAAATAAGTGGCCTACATAGAATTCTGTTTGTTTCTCTATTCTCATGAAATCAAATCTCTGACTTCTAAAAGTTCATCTAAACACGTAGTTTAACTTTCAGACCAAGACAAACTCATTTTGTGATGACGTGCAAACTAGAGACGCATATGTCAATCTGTCTAGCAGCTAGCTTTCTATCTCTATGTCTAATCTATTTACTTACCTATAATTAACAAATATTTCTATATCCACAAAATATAAGATGATTAAAGTCACTTCAAGTGAGTTGTTTCAGCTTAAAGCAATTAGAAGTACGTTCTTCTGCAGCTTAGACGTTCATAAACATAATTATGTTGACTAACGTGTTAACATTCATAGACATAACACACATGAAGCCGTGATTGTGTAATGGATTTTTCCTTTGTTAAACTTTAGAATAAAAAAAATATTTCACCCGATAACAAAAAGTACAGTCCGAGCGAAAGCAAAGTAATGAGATTTTGTTAGTGATTTAAAATTTATATATTGCAAATAAAAATGTTATTTTTCTGTGAATTTTAATGTCAGTATTGTTACATTTCAGTAAGCGGACACAAGGGGAATAGCGAAAGTGTGACGTCATCAGTTTCTTTGTTCAGTTTCTGTGTCCTTTCCGTCATCGTGCTTGAGGTTATCACGTGATATAGCACAGCCATTGGATGTTTGTGACCTTGTTTCTGTTTCAAGTTAATATAAAATATAAACATATTAATAACGATGAAACCGAGTAGTGCTCAAAGATACGTTGAACCATCTTGTATAGCGCCATCTGGTAGCCGTCTAGGCTAATGACTCGATGAAAAAAAATGCGTTTGTATATCTGTATTTTGTTATATTTCTTCTGTTATTAATGTACGAAACGTCGACCGCTTCAATAAAATATCAAGTGTTTTATGTAATTCGTGTGTAATCAAGGAGCCAACTAACCGTATAGTTGTGTTATAACCATTCAGTAATCACGTGGGAAAAATAATTAGTGGATTATTTAATTTTAAGAGTTCTAAACACTGTTCATTTTCTTAACTGTTGCTTTGCAGTTTGACGAATTATGTACAATTTAAACGTCATGCTAAAACTGTGCAACTCCTGTATGACATCGTAAAAACATATGAAAATAAAAGTTTAAAAAATGTTTAGCACTATGTTCTACGTTTGTAATAAAATATTGTTGGCTCAGGTAGAATGCTAGTTTTTATCGTTAGATGTCTATAGTATGTCCAGCTGTGAAATGAGTCCAGAATTTCAACGTAATTGGCGCCATGTCATGATGTGAATCTGTGTTTAAATCTTACATCAGTGATACGTATATTCATATTTGTCTTTTAAATTATAGATATGAAAATATCTTGACGTCTGTCTATTCATTTTGTGAAGTAAGCTTCCGGTCAATCATACTTTTTATTTCGATTCTCCTGTGAAAATTGTATTCGCTAAATCTCCAAACTTAAAATAAATAATTTTGAAAACGTAGTGTCTTTAATGAACGATAGATGGCAGAGTAGGTTCAGTGTCTTGTTTGTTTGTTTTTTTTTCAATTTCGAGCTTAGCTACACGAGAACTATTTGCACTAGCCTACCCTAATTTATTGATGTATGACTAGAGAGTGCAATTAGTCGTCATCATCCACCACCAACGAGAAGTAGGATTAACCATCACCTAATAACACCCCTACCCTTGAAAAGATGAGCATATTTGATGTGACGGGGACTTAAACTTGCGACCCTCTGATTACGAGTCGAGTGGCATGTTAAACGATGTGACAAAGGTAAATGCTAAACACAGACATTAGAACTATAAGGTTTAATTTACGAGACAGAGGCCATATTGAAAAGTTACAGCTCTCTGATCTTTCGACCTGACGTTTTAAATAATATCACTAGAAACGCAATCTTTATTTAACACACAACACAATTTATCATTCAGTGATGGCCTGATAGTTAGGGCACCTGACTTGCAATCTGAGGGACGCGGGTTACAATCCTGTCCCCGAATATGCTTTCCATTCAGCTGTGGAGTCGTTATAATGGTCAATCTCATTTTTTTGTTTATAAAAAAGTAACCTATAAAAATTTGGCAGTGAGTGGCGTTGACCAGCTGTTTATTATCACTACAAAAGTAGAAACGGCTAGAGTAGATTTACCTCGAGTATCTTTGCGCTAAATTCATTCGTTTGTTGTTAAGCGCAAAGCTACATAAAAGGTTATTTGTGCTGTGCACACCATATTTATCTGAACCAGTCCTTTAAGCAATGTGAGCTCTCAGACTTGCCGATGAACCAAGAAGAACCAAAAAATTTGTTTTTTTTTGCTCACATACCAGACGTCATTAGTAAATAAAGTGTCTCCTGGTGAGATGGCAGTAAGTTTACGGACTTACAACGCTAAAATCTGGGGTTTGAATCATTCGCTGTGGACATAATATGACTTTGCTTTAAAAACCAACAACAACAATATATTTTTAAACAGTTCTTATATAGTAAAGGGTGGATTTAATATTGAGGTTAATCAAGTTATGCTTTTTATTTTGGTTTTAAAAATATTTCTTGAACAATAAAGAAAACAAACATACTGGTATAAAGAATACATAGTTCAATATCCTCTGGCCAGGTAGCTAAGCTACTCGACTCGTAATCTGAGGGTTGAAGGTTCGAATCTCCGTCCCACCAAACATGCTCGCCCTTTCAGCCGTGGAGGCCTTATAATGTGACGGTCAATCCAACTATTCATTGGTAAAAGACGAGCCCAAGAGTTGGCGGTGGATGATTATGACTAGCTGCCTTCCTTCTAGTCTTACACTGGAAAATTAGGGACGACTAGCGCAGATAGCCCTTGTGTAGCTTTGCGCGAAATTCAAAACAAACCAAACCAGTCAATATTCTCAACAGAACTTTCCGAAAGTTCATTTTATTAAACGAAGGTAGGGTAAATGATAAACACTTTCGGAAAGTGGGGAATGTACATGATGGCAAAATAGAAATGCTAATTTCCACTGCATCTTTTATTATTTCAAGACATGATTTACATGAGAATTGGAATATATTTATACATTATTTTATTGTAATACAAATACGTGCATTGGTTTATTTTGTATTCGTGCCAAGGTAATTCACCGGTAATCCATATTTAAAGTTTGTTAAACATCCGCATTACGTTATAATTGTAACAACAGAGGGAGTCATAACCAAAGATTAACTCATTTCTTTCCTTTTTTTAACACGTTTCGAGCACCATCTTTCATTAGGCTTTTGCGTAAAGTAATAAGTGTTATAAAATCGAACATTCCTATTTTATAAGGAACAACCCAATCATGATAAGTTGTAAAATATCCTACATAGAATAACACAGTGGTACGTTATAAAATACTCCATAACGAACAACATCAACACGATGCGTGGTAAAAACATTCTATACAAAATGGTTAGCATGGCACGTGGCATAATACATTCCCTAAAGAACAACACCAACATGATACATGTTAATATATTTCATGAAAACAACACCATCATAACACGTAGTAAAATATTCCATGAAGAACAACAGTACGTGGTAAAATATTCCATAAAGAATAACACTAGTATGGTAAGTGGTAAAATATTCCATAAAAAACAACACCAGTATGGTACGTGGTAAAATATTCCATGAAAAACAACAGTACGTGGTAAAATATTCCATAAAGAACAACACCATTATAATATGTGGTAAAATATTCCATAAAGAATAACACCAGTATGGTACGTGGTAAAATATTTCATAAAGAATAACACCAGTATGGTACGTGGTAAAATATTTCATAAAGAACAACAGTACGTGGTAAAATATTTCATAAAGAACAACAGTACGTGGTAAAATATTCCATAAAGAACAACACCATCATAACACGTGGTAGAACATTTCTTAAAATAAGATTACATGAGGAACAACGTACGTATGGTACGTAATTTATAATGACGAGAAACCCACTTGAAGTTAAAACGTATTCTAATGATGGCTGGTACGGGTATTCATTCTTTAAGAAAATAAAGTACAGAACAACAACATTTAGGCCTTCTTAGGTCACTTTCAGCTTGAAGTTTTAGTACCCATACTAGCCGTCTTTAGAATACAGTATGATACATAATAACATGTTCTGTAACGAACAATTCATGTATGATACGAAGCAAAGAAATAAGAGTGAAAAGTTAAATGAACAACGTTCATAGATCCCGGACTTACTTATAGGACACATAGAAATCTAAATTTTATGATGAAAAATTGGATCAAAATTCCCGAATATCTTGAAAGTTAAAATCATTTACAGAGTTGAAGAAACAAAAAACGAAAACAATTGTCCTTTTCACAAATACATCATTTATTGATGACATTGGTTTAGTCAGTAAAGATATCATCAGATGAAACCATGGTAATCAACAATGTTTGTTTGTTTTTTACTTTCGCGAAAAGCTACACGAGGGCTATCTGCGCTAGCCGTCCCTAATTTAGCGGTGTAAGACTAGAGGGAAGACAGCTAGTCATCACCATCCACCGCCAACTCTTGGGCTACTCTTTTATTAACTAACATTGAGAATGATTGTAACATTATAACATGCCCACTGCTGAAAGGGCGAGCATGTTTGGTACGATCGGGATTCGAACCAACGACCCACAGATTGCGAGTTGAGCTCCATAACCGCCTGGACAATTGGTCGTTAACGGATGACATAATTGTTTTCTCTCAATTTTGTAATTATGGAGTTTTACCAAACACCACCTATTTCTAATATCAAGTGTATAAAATATGTTATTTCTTTATATTTAATTTAACAAATTTTCTATACATTCGCTTTAGAAGCTCTGAACATCGAGGCCTTTGATATTTAGTTCTAGCCCTCTAGTGGTAGCCTTGCATACTCACACCGCTAAAATCTGGGTTTCGATAGTCGTGGTGGGTCGACCACAGATACCCCTTTGTGTTGCTTTGTGCTTGATTCATTTGTATTTTGTATTTGTGTTTCTTATAACAAAGCCACATACGGCTATCTGCACAGCCCCCCCAGGGGAATTGAACCCCTTATTTTAGCGTTGTAAATCCGGAGACATACCGCTGTAGTAGGGGGGGGGGGCAGCTTGATTCAAAATAATAATAAAGTATAGTTCTGTAATCATTAGTGATAACCTAAAATACTTAATGTGCTTTGATAGCACATAGTTACAATTAATTATTCATTAATGACTAATTATTAATTATTCTGAGGACTAGCTAGTAACTTATTTGTACTTTTTCTTTCTTCACCAAAACGTGTGACTTCAGTGGAAAAGGTACAAAGTCATGAGTTACTTAGAGGGTCAATACTAGCTAGTAACTTATTTGTACTTTTTCTTTCTTCACCAAAACGTGTGACTTCAGTGGAAAAGGTACACAGTCATGAGTTACTTAGAGGCCCAATACTAGCTAGTAACTTATTTGTACTTTTTCTTTCTTCACCAAAACGTGTGCCTTCAGTGGAAAGGTACAAAGTCATGAGTTAGTTAAAGGCCCAATACTAGCTAGTAACTTATTTGTACTTTTTCTTTCTTCACCAAAACGTGTGACTTCAGTGGAAAAGGTACGAGTCATGAATTTCTTAGAGGCCCAATACTAGCTAGTAACTTATTTGTACTTTTTCTTTCTTCACCAAAACGTGTGACTTCAGTGGAAAAGGTACGAGTCATGAATTTCTTAGAGGCCCAATACAAACTAGTAACTTGTGTGTGTGTGTGTTTTCGTATAGCAAAGCCACAAGGGCTATCTGCTCAGCCCACCGAGTGGGCTAGTAACTTATTGTACTTTTCTTTCTTCACCAAAACGTGTGACTTCAGTGGAAAGGTACAGAGTCACGAGTTACTTAGAGACCTAATCTATTTTTCCATAACAGTACTTACAAGCCGTAAATTCGGGGAAACTAGTCTACTGCATGGGAAGTCGTGAAGAAAGGAAATAATCATAAATATGTTTCCAGTTCTGTTGACTTTCTTATCTGTTGAGATCTTTCTTCATTACTGTTTCACTTGTCTCGTAGTCGTGTCTGCTGTTTGCGTTGCTCGCTATCAGATATTTGGTTTCTGCAATAATCTACCACCACCGAGCAGACTGATGCAGATTGTTTTACTGAATTGTTTTACTGAAACTTTGCAGTAAAATATAACTAATCAGATATTGATTTGTATTCGTGTTATTCATGTTCGCGTCCAGCTGATGGCAGAAACTCAACTCTTTTAGCTATGTGTTCTTTCTCAGAACGTGTGGTACTGGACAACTGAAGATATTCGGTGCATAATGTGACACCACTCCGAGCGTACCTCCGATGTTTTTGTCCTACGAACTTAATAACGTGTGGAAGTAGACGTGAAATACTTACCAGTCTCTCTTTCCTCATCACAACGATCTGAGTTTCTAAACTTACAAATCATGTTTATTTGTTTCTGTGATACTCTCTTCCCTCAAGAAATGAAAGTTTTGTCTCTGTGACATTTATTGCTCTAATCAGATAAGATCGGGCGTTTTTCTTCACTTTCCACACAGCAGTACTTTCGTTCGGTTCTGTATTCTAATTAGATTATCTGAACTAATAAAGTAACGTCTATCAGATTAACTTAGTCATTACATGTAGGACAAACTTTTTTTTTGTCTTAATTTTCTAGAATTTTATTGGTAACCAAGTTTAAGTCCTTACCCTTTATCAACTAGAGAAAAGAATTGCAATATGGATATTAGATTATTTGCTACTCGGTGTTTGTTTGAGTTTCTCAGTGTTACAAACAGGCGATATTTTTGCCCGCAGCCTATTTCCCCTCTTTCCCATAGGGTTTAATATATAATATATATCATTAAAAAATCGTATTTCGATACCCGTGGGCATAACATGTATAGCCTATTGTTAGCTTTGAGCTTAACAACAGAAAGCAAACCAACCAAACCTATTAGAAGCGTGGAAAGAGGGAGTATTTGTTTTCAAATGATGTTTAATATTTGTTTCTAACTTAGCGGAAAGCTACACAAAGGATTGTAACCACCGCGGGTATCAAATCCTGATATTTGACGTTATAAATATCGAGGCTTATCGTTGAGCCACTGAATTGACGATTGAGTAGGTTCATTTCTAGTCATCTATTATTGATTAGGTTCATTTCTTATCATCTATTATTGAGTAGGTTCATTTCTTATAATCTATTATTGATTAGGTTCATTTCTTATCATCTATTATTGAGTAGGTTCATTTCTTATAATCTATTATTGATTAGGTTCATTTCTAGTCATCTATTATTGAGTAGGTTCATTTCTTATAATCTATTATTGATTAGGTTCATTTCTAGTCATCTATTATTGAGTAGGTTCATTTCTAGTCATCTATTATTGAGTAGGTTCATTTCTAGTCATCTATTATTGATTAGGTTCATTTCTAGTCATCTATTATTGAGTAGGTTCATTTCTAGTCATCTATTATTGATTAGGTTCATTTCTAGTCATCTATTATGGAGTAGGTTCATTTCTAGTCATCTATTATTGATTAGGTTCATTTCTAGTCATCTATTATTGATTAGGTTCATTTCTAGTCATCTATTATTGATTAGGTTCATTTCTAGTCATCTATTATTGAGTAGGTTCATTTCTAGTCATCTATTATTGAGTAGGTTCATTTCTAGTCATCTATTATTGATTAGGTTCATTTCTAGTCATCTATTATTGAGTAGGTTCATTTCTAGTCATCTATTATTGAGTAGGTTCATTTCTTATAATCTATTATTGATTAGGTTCATTTCTTATCATCTATTATTGATTAGGTTCATTTCTTATCATCTATTATTGAGTAGGTTCATTTCTTATAATCTATTATTGATTAGGTTCATTTCTAGTCATCTATTATTGAGTAGGTTCATTTCTTATAATCTATTGTTGATTAGGTTCATTTCTAGTCATCTATTATTGAGTAGGTTCATTTCTAGTCATCTATTATTGAGTAGGTTCATTTCTAGTCATATATTATTGATTAGGTTTATTTCTAGTCATCTATTATTGAGTAGGTTCATTTCTAGTCATCTATTATTGATTAGGTTCATTTCTAGTCATCTATTATTGAGTAGGTTCATTTCTAGTCATCTATTATTGATTAGGTTCATTTCTAGTCATCTATTATTGATTAGGTTCATTTCTAGTCATCTATTATTGATTAGGTTCATTTCTTATAATCTATTATTGATTAGGTTCATTTCTAGTCATCTATTATTGAGTAGGTTCATTTCTAGTCATCTATTATTGAGTAGGTTCATTTCTAGTCATCTATTATTGAGTAGGTTCATTTCTAGTCATCTATTATTGAGTAGGTTCATTTCTAGTCATCTATTATTGATTAGGTTCATTTCTTATCATCTATTATTGAGTAGGTTCATTTCTTATAATCTATTATTGATTAGGTTCATTTCTTATCATCTATTATTGAGTAGGTTCATTTCTTATAATCTATTATTGATTAGGTTCATTTCTAGTCATCTATTATTGAGTAGGTTCATTTCTAGTCATCTATTATTGATTAGGTTCATTTCTAGTCATCTATTATTGATTAGGTTCATTTCTAGTCATCTATTATTGAGTAGGTTCATTTCTTATAATCTATTATTGATTAGGTTCATTTCTAGTCATCTATTATTGAGTAGGTTCATTTCTAGTCATCTATTATTGATTAGGTTCATTTCTAGTCATCTGTTATTGATTAGGTTCATTTCTAGTCATCTATTATTGATTAGGTTCATTTCTTATAATCTATTATTGATTAGGTTCATTTCTAGTCATCTATTATTGAGTAGGTTCATTTCTAGTCATCTATTATTGAGTAGGTTCATTTCTAGTCATCTATTATTGAGTAGGTTCATTTCTAGTCATCTATTATTGATTAGGTTCATTTCTAGTCATCTATTATTGAGTAGGTTCATTTCTAGTCATCTATTATTGATTAGGTTCATTTCTAGTCATCTATTATTGATTAGGTTCATTTCTAGTCATCTATTATTGAGTAGGTTCATTTCTAGTCATCTATTATTGAGTAGGTTCATTTCTAGTCATCTATTATTGAGTAGGTTCATTTCTAGTCATCTATTATTGATTAGGTTCATTTCTAGTCATCTATTATTGATTAGGTTCATTTCTAGTCATCTATTATTGATTAGGTTCATTCTTGTACTCTCTTATTGAGTAGGTTCAGTCTTGTAATCTATTATTGAGAACATTCATTTTAGTCATCTATTATTGAGTACGTTCATTTCTAGTCACCTATTATTGATTAGGTTCATTCTTGTAATCTATTATGGAGAACATTCATTTTTAGTCATCTATTATTGGCTACGTTTATTTCTAGTCACCTATTATTGAGTAGGTTTATTCTGTAATCTATTATTGATTAGGTTCATTCTTGTAATCTATTATTGAGTAGGTTCATTCTTGTAATCTATTATTGAGTAGGTTCATTCTTGTAATCTATTATTGAGTAGGTTCATTTTTGTAATCTATAATTGATTAGGTTCATTCTTGTAATCTATTATTGAGTAGGTTCATTTTTGTAATCTATTATTGAGTAGGTTCATTCTTGTAATCTATTATTGACTAAATTCATTTCTAATTACCTATTATTGACTAAATTCATTTCTAATTACCTATAATCGAATACATTTATTTCTAGTCATCTAATGCTCAAGCTAATCACAGGCTTTTCCAATAAATGAATTTTTCGTTGGATGTTTTATATCGGAGGTTCACAAAATGGGGATCCAGGACAATGTGGGAAGTGTTATGGGGTTGAAGAAGTACGCAACACATACATAACCCTCAAGGTACTCTGTTCGATGAGAGGGCGCTTCAGTCAGAATGTAAAATGTTCTAGGGACCTTGAGTTAGAAGGTTTGTGAAACAATGCACTATTATGATTCGATGATTTTTGCTCTACTTTTAATTTATTTATTTGAACACTTTGTATCATCATGGTCGAATCAAGTGTCAGAAAGTACTTGAGTATGGAATAATTCTAAACTTACCTCAGTATAGTAAGAACTGGAGTGTCCTAGAGTTGTACTGTTGCTTTGAGGAGAGCCGAAGTGTTGCTTCCCACGTTTAGAAAGTGAAACGGAATCCATAAACATGTGACTATATGACAAGATGACATACGTAGGAAAGACTACTCGAACATACGGGCTTGATAAAATATTTTCCAGAGGGCACAGAGGAATTTATGTGCCCTTCAAAACTCATCTGGAATTCTTATTTCTATCTACATTACATTTAATAGATTAAAAAAGGTTAATTTGTGGTAAAAAATACCCTAATTTGGATTCTCTTGACCTAGCGTTGCAACAAAACAGTCGAATTTGGGGTCAATATAATCAGGCTTGAAATACTTAAAATTGAACACAATTACTCTTCATAGCTAATCTAAGATTTGACTTCACTAATAAACCATCAAGTTAAACTATAAAACAACTTTGAAAGTAATGTATCACAAAGTTAACATAGATGAACATAACCATGAGAATTGTGGGTCCATTATGGTATGACATCATATTAAAAGGAATATAAATTTTTCATGTCTCTAAGAACGTTCTGTTCAGTAAACGAATGAGAAACCAACTGTTTACATGGGGCTTTTCATTGGAACCATTGGTAATAACCCGGTTCTTTGAGATCGTGCCATGGAAGAGTTCCTTCAGAGAGACCACTGTCCACATGAAATGATCTGCTCGACTTCTACAAATGGTTTTACAGAAAATACTAGGAACTTCAGCCAGCATGCTGTTTTAGTCAACCTTGTCCATCTCGTGGACGACAGTCATTTACGAAATGACGGAAGAATAGGTAAAAAAAAATATTGGTGTCAAATATTATTTCACAAGCAGGATATTTTACTTTATATTGTTAAGAATTAATAACACTACCATTCAGATTTCAAGACGCGACGTAACTTAAACAATAAAAATGCAGATTTACCGTATGTTACTGTTGAACGGCTTTTAGTATGACTGAAACACTTAACGAGTACTTCTCGTGTTACACAGTAGAATCACCCCAGAACTATAGCTCTGAGTAAAACCAAGAGTACAAGGCAATTAACTTTTTAAAAGTCTATGAAATAACTTTAATTTATGGTTTAACGTAAACGTTTCTCGTTACTGGGGACGGGTACGTTTGCTTGTTATATATAAAACAAGTAAATATTTTTCTGTTTAATTACTTAGTATTACTAATGAGATAATCTAATACATTCGACTCATAATCCGAGGGTCACGGGTTCAAATCCCGGTCGCACTAAACATGCTCGCCCTTTCAGCCGTGGGGACGTTATAATGTGACGGTCAATCCCACTATTCGTTGGTAAAAGAGTAGCACAAGAGTTGGCAGTGGGTGGTGATGACTAGCTGCCTTCCCTCTAGTCATACACTGCTAAATTAAGGACGGCTAGCGCAGATAGCCCTCGAGTAGCTTTGTGCGAAATTCAAAAACAAACGAAACAAACAATTTAATACGTTACTAAAATGACAGTAGTTAAACCGAGAGGCAACTGTTTTAGGGATGTGTAGTTTTAATTTAGTTACGTGATGAATTGTTTTTCAATGTACGGTTTGATGCTGAATGGCCAAAGCCCCTATTAAAAGAACAGACAATTATTTTAAGTACTATGTAGACTACATAAATTCTTAGGTTTCATAGCTCGATTGAAATGACGTATATATCAGCTCTCTTTGTGAACCGTTCTTAACTGTAAACTCCTACATTTTTCTAACTCTGGACGTATTGCACATAAACCACTGTGTATCTTTGCGCTAAAAAAACAACAACAAGAAAGAAGCCAATTTTTCCGCTCGTTTTACAAAAGATGATTTTCACAAGAAGTGCTGCTTTCTTTGTCAGGTCTTCACGATAAACACCTAACACTTTTTTTGTGTAGCAAATACTTTCCTCAAGAATATTTCCATTGCCTCCAGTCCAGGTGTTCATAAAAATTCCACGAACGATAACTTCACAACGCCTTCATTCCTCGTCTTTAGTTACAAAGAACATTCTGTTCTGTTCTCGCTATTTTCCGGTCCCTCTGTTCTCTGTGGAACGTAACGAAACAACAGAAAAACAGAATTTTATAATAGTTCTTTAAAAAAGGACGAAATAGGAACGTGAACTTTGACTATCACTGAAATGAAGTTACTTAAGAAATATATAGGAAACACACCATAACTTAAAACATTTCACTACTTAATATTGCAACAAGATAACTCCAAGAGCAAACTTAATCTACTAAATTAAGATAACGTAAAATTATCAACCTAAGTTTTATTAAAATGAAATTACTTTAAAACTTAAAAAAAAAAGAATTAAAGAATACTGTGAAATCAAAATGCAATTGGTACTGAAATAAAATAGATTTTAAAATTCGGAGTGACATCTGTTTCAATGTAAGAGATAAAAGAAAGTGTTATTTACTTTTAAGACACAATAATTTCTTATTGAAACTTATATGTGAACTGTCAAATATAGGATATCTATATTACAATGAAAAAATAATCCAACTAACAATTCAGCATCATCACTGTACAGAAAAAAATCACAAAATATTAAACAAAATACTTTTATCATCAAACTCTGTGAGGGCGAGCATCAACCATCAAAGTTATTATGTTCTCGAGATAATATTAACATTTATAAATAATAGTGCTTAGTGTCCACTGTAAGTGACTCTATGTTTCAATCTTTATAAATAATAGTGCTTAGTGTCCACTGTAAGTGACTCTATGTTTCAATCTTTATAAATAATGGTGTTCAGTGTCTTCTGGAAGTTACTCTGTATTTCAATCTTTATAAATAATAGTGCTTAGTGTCCACTGTAAGTGACTCTATGTTTAAATCTTTATAAATAATAGTGCTTAGTGTCCACTGTAAGTGACTCTATGTTTCAATCTTTATAAATAATGGTGTTCAGTGTCTTCTGGAAGTTACTCTGTATTTCAATCTTTACAAATAATGGTGTTCAGTGTCCACTGTAAGTGACTCTGTATTTCAATCTTTATAAATAATAGTGTTCAGAATCCACTTTCAGTGACTCTGTATTTCAATCTTTATAAATAATGGTGTTTAGTGTCCACCGTAAGTAACTCTGTATTGCAATCTTTATAAATAATGGTGTTCAGTGTCTCCTGAAAGTGACTCTGTATTTCAATATTTATAAATAATGGTGTTCAGTGTCCACTTGAATTTATTTATAAAGGTTGAAATACACAGTCACTTCCAGAAGACACTGAACACCATTATTCATAAAGATTGAAATACAGAGTAACTTTCAGAAGACACTGAGCACAATTATTTATAAAGACTGAAATACAAAGTCAATTCCAGTGGACACTGAACATCATTATTTAGAAAGATTGAAATACAGAGTCACTTCCAGTGGACACTGAACACCATTATTTATAAAGATTGAAATACAGAGTCACTTACAGAAAACACCGAATACCATTATTTATAAAGATTGAAATACACAGTAACTTACAGTGGACACCGAACAACATTATTTATAAAGATTGAAATACAGAGTTACTTACAGTGGACACTGAACACCATTATTTTTGAAGATAGAAATACACAGTAACTTAGAGTGGACACTGAACACCATTATTTATAAAGATTGATATACAGAGTTACTTCCAGTGGTCATTGAACACCATTATTTATTGAGGTTGAAATAAAGAGTCAATTCCAGAGGACATTGAACACCATTATTTATAAAAATTGAAATACGGAGTAACTTCCAGAAGACACTGAACACCATTATTTATAAAGATCGAAATACAGAGTCACTTACAGTGGACACTAAACACCATTAGTTATAAAGATTGAAATATAGAGGCACTTCCAGAAGTCACTGAACACCATTATTTATAAAGGTTGAAATACAGAGTCAATTCCAGTGGACACTGAACACCATTATTTATAGAGGTTAAAATATAGAGTTACTTACGGTGGGCATTGAACACCATTATTCATAAAGATTGAAATACAGAGTAAATTTCAGAAGACACTGAGCACCATTATTTATAAAGATCGAAATACAGAGTCACTTACAGTGGACACTAAACACCATTAGTTATAAAGATTGAAATACAGAGGCACTTCCAGAAGTCACTGAACACCATTATTTATAAAGGTTGAAATACAGAGTGAATTCCAGTAGACACTGAACACCATTATTTATAGAGACTGAAATACAGAGTCACTTACAGTGGACACTAAACACCATTAGTTATAAAGGTTGAAATACAGAGTCAATTCCAGTGGACACTGAACATCATTATTTAGAAAGATTGAAATACAGAGTCACTTCCAGTGGACACTGAACACCATTATTTATAAAGATTGAAATACAGAGTCACTTACAGAAAACACCGAATACCATTATTTATAAAGATTGAAGTACACAGTAACTTACAGTGGACACCGAACACCATTATTTATAAAGATTCAAATACAGAGTCAATTCAATTGGATACTTAACACCATTATTTATAAAGATTGAAATACAGAGTTACTTGCAGTGGACACTGAACACCATTATTTTTGAAGATAGAAATACACAGTAACTTAGAGTGGACACTGAACACCATTATTTATAAAGATTGATATACAGAGTTTCTTCCAGTGGTCATTGAGCACCATTATTTATTGAGGTTGAAATAAAGAGTCAATTCCAGAGGACATTGAACACCATTATTTATAAAAATTGAAATACAGAGTAACTTCCAGAAGACACTGAACACCATTATTTATAAAGATCGAAATACAGAGTCACTTACAGTGGACACTAAACACCATTAGTTATAAAGATTGAAATACAGAGGCACTTCCAGAAGTCACTGAACACCATTATTTATAAAGGTTGAAATACAGAGTCAATTCCAGTAGACACTGAACACCATTAATATAAAGATTGAAATACAGAGTCACTTACAGAAAACACCGAATACCATTATTTATAAAGATTCAAATACAGAGTCAATTCAATTGGATACTTAACACCATTATTTATAAAGATTCAAACACAGAGTCACTTACAGTGGACACTGAACACCATTATTTTTGAAGATAGAAATACACAATAACTTAGAGTGGACACTGAACACCATTATTTATAAAGATTGATATACAGAGTTTCTTCCAGTGGTCATTGAGCACCATTATTTATTGAGGTTGAAATAAAGAGTCAATTCCAGAGGACATTGAACACCATTATTTATAAAAATTGAAATACAGAGTAACTTCCAGAAGACACTGAACACCATTAGTTATAAAGATTGAAATACAGAGGCACTTCCAGAAGTCACTGAACACCATTATTTATAAAGGTTGAAATACAGAGTCAATTCCAGTAGACACTGAACACCATTATTTATAAAGACTGAAATACAGAGTCACTTACAGTGGACACTAAACACCATTAGTTATAAAGATGGAAATACAGAGGCACTTCCAGAAGTCACTGAACACCATTATTTATAAAGATTCAAATACAGAGTCAATTGAATTGGATACTTAACACCATTATTTATAAAGATTGAAATACAGAGTTACTTACAGTGGACACTGAACACCATTATTTTTGAAGATAGAAATACACAGTAACTTAGAGTGGACACTGAACACCATTATTTATAAAGATTGATATACAGAGTTACTTCCAGTGGTCATTGAACACCATTATTTATAAAAATTGAAATACAGAGTAACTTCCAGAAGACACTGAACACCATTATTTATAAAGATCGAAATACAGAGTCACTTACAGTGGAGACTAAACACCATTAGTTATAAAGATTGAAATACAGAGTCAATTCCAGTGGACACTGAACACCATTATTTATAGAGGTTGAAATATAGAGTTACTTACGGTGGGCATTGAACACCATTATTCATAAAGATTGTAATACAGAGTAACTTTCAGAAGACACTGAGCACCATTATTTATAAAGATTGAAATACAGAGCCACTTCCAGAAGACACTGAACACCATTATTTATAAAGGTTGAAATACAGAGTCAATTCCAGTGGACACTGAACATAATTATTTAGAAAGATTGAAATAGAGAGTCACTTCCAGTGGACACTGAACACCATTATTTATAAAGATTGAAATACAGAGTTACTTACAGTGGACACTGAACACCATTATTTTTGAAGATAGAAATACACAGTAACTTACAGTGGACATCGAACACCATTATTTATAAAGATTGATATACAGAGTTACTTCCAGTGGTCATTGAACACCATTATTTATTGAAGTTGAAATAAAGAGTCAATTTCAGAGGACATTGAACACCATTATTTACAAAAATTGAAATACAGAGTAACTTCCAGAAGACACTGAACACCATTATTTATAAAGATCGAAATACAGAGTCACTTACAGTGGACACTAAACACCATTAGTTATAAAGATTGAAATACAGAGGCACTTCCAGAAGTCACTGAACACCATTATTTATAAAGGTTGAAATACAGAGTCAATTCCAGTAGACACTGAACACCATTATTTATAAAGACTGAAATACAGAGTCACTTACAGTGGACACTAAACACTATTAGTTATAAAGGTTGAAATACAGAGTCAATTCCAGTGGACATTGAACATCATTATTTAGAAAGATTGAAATACAGAGTCACTTCCAGTGGACACTGAACACCATTATTTATAAAGATTGAAATACAGAGTCACTTACAGAAAACACCGAATACCATTATTTATAAAGATTGAAGTACACAGTAACTTACAGTGGACACCGAACACCATTATTTATAAAGATTCAAATACAGAGTTAATTCAATTGGATACTTAACGCCATTATTTATAAAGATTGAAATACAGAGTTACTTGCAGTGGACACTGAACACCATTATTTTTGAAGATAGAAATACACAGTAACTTAGAGTGGACACTGAACACCATTATTTATAAAGATTGATATACAGAGTTACTTCCAGTGGTCATTGAACACCATTATTTATTGAGGTTGAAATAAAGAGTCAATTCCAGAGGACATTGAACACCATTATTTATAAAAATTGAAATACAGAGTAACTTCCAGAAGACACTGAACACCATTATTTATAAAGATTGAAATACAGAGTTACTTACAGTGGACACTGAACACCATTATTTTTGAAGATTGATATACAGAGTTACTTCCAGTGGTCATTGAACAGCATTATTTATTGAGGTTGAAATAAAGAGTCAATTCCAGAGGACATTGAACACCATTATTTACAAAAATTGAAATACAGAGTAACTTCCAGGAGACACTGAACACCATTATTTATAAAGATCGAAATACAGAGTCACTTACAGTGGACACTAAACACCATTAGTTATAAAGATTGAAATACAGAGGCACTTCCAGAAGTCACTGAACACCATTATTTATAAAGGTTGAAATACAGAGTGAATTCCAGTAGACACTGAACACCATTATTTATAGAGACTGAAATACAGAGTCACTTACAGTGGACACTAAACACCATTAGTTATAAAGGTTGAAATACTGAGTCAATTCCAGAGGACATTGAACACCATTATTTATAAAAATTGAAATACAGAGTAACTTCCAGAACACACTGAACACCATTATTTATAAAGATAGAAATACAGAGTCACTTACAGTGGACACTAAACACCATTAGTTATAAAGATTGAAATACAGAGGCACTTCCAGAAGTCACTGAACACCATTATTTATAAAGGTTGAAATACAGAGTCAATTCCAGTAGACACTGAACACCATTATTTATAAAGACTGAAATACAGAGTCACTTACAGAAAACACCGAATACCATTATTTATAAAGATTGAAGTACACAGTAACTTACAGTGGACACCGATCACCATTATTTATAAAGATTCAAATACAGAGTCAATTCAATTGGATACTTAACACCATTATTTATAAAGATTGAAATACAGAGTTACTTACAGTGGACACTGAACACCATTATTTTTGAAGATAGAAATACACAGTAACTTAGAGTGGACACTGAACACCATTATTTATAAAGATTGATATACAGAGTTACTTCCAGTGGTCATTGAACACCATTATTTATTGAGGTTGAAATAAAGAGTCAATTCCAGAGGACATTGAACACCATTATTTATAAAAATTGAAATACAGAGTAACTTCTAGAAGACACTGAACACCATTATTTATAAAGATCGAAATACAGAGTCACTTACAGTGGAGACTAAACACCATTAGTTATAAAGATTGAAATACAGAGTCAATTCCAATGGACACTGAACACCATTATTTATAGAGGTTGAAATATAGAGTTACTTACGGTGGGCATTGAACACCATTATTCATAAAGATTGTAATACAGAGTAACTTTCAGAAGACACTGAGCACCATTATTTATAAAGATTGAAATACAGAGCCACTTCCAGAAGACACTGAACACCATTATTTATAACGGTTGAAATACAGAGTCAATTCCAGTGGACACTGAACATAATTATTTAGAAAGATTGAAATACAGAGTCACTTCCAGTGGACACTGAACACCATTATTTATTAAGATTGAAATACAGAGTTACTTACAGTGGACACTGAACACCATTATTTTTGAAGATAGAAATACACAGTAACTTACAGTGGACATCGAACACCATTATTTATAAAGATTGATATACAGAGTTACTTCCAGTGGTCATTGAACACCATTATTTATTGAGGTTGAAATAAAGAGTCAATTCCAGAGGACATTGAACACCATTATTTACAAAAATTGAAATACAGAGTAACTTCCAGAAGACACTGAACACCATTATTTATAAAGATCGAAATACAGAGTCACTTACAGTGGACACTAAACACCATTAGTTATAAAGATTGAAATACAGAGGCACTTCCAGAAGTCACTGAACACCATTATTTATAAAGGTTGAAATACAGAGTCAATTCCAGTAGACACTGAACACCATTATTTATAAAGACTGAAATACAGAGTCACTTACAGTGGACACTAAACACTATTAGTTATAAAGGTTGAAATACAGAGTCAATTCCAGTGGACATTGAACATCATTATTTAGAAAGATTGAAATGCAGAGTCACTTCCAGTGGACACTGAACACCATTATTTATAAAGATTGAAATACAGAGTCACTTACAGAAAACACCGAATACCATTATTTATAAAGATTCAAATACAGAGTCAATTCAATTGGATACTTAACACCATTATTTATAAAGATTCAAATACAGAGTCACTTACAGTGGACACTGAACACCATTATTTTTGAAGATAGAAATACACAGTAACTTAGAGTGGACACTGAACACCATTATTTATAAAGATTGATATACAGAGTTTCTTCCAGTGGTCATTGAGCACCATTATTTATTGAGGTTGAAATAAAGAGTCAATTCCAGAGGACATTGAACACCATTATTTATAAAAATTGAAATACAGAGTAACTTCCAGAACACACTGAACACCATTATTTATAAAGATAGAAATACAGAGTCACTTACAGTGGACACTAAACACCATTAGTTATAAAGATTGAAATACAGAGGCACTTCCAGAAGTCACTGAACACCATTATTTATAAAGGTTGAAATACAGAGTCAATTCCAGTAGACACTGAACACCATTATTTATAAAGACTGAAATACAGAGTCACTTACAGAAAACACCGAATACCATTATTTATAAAGATTGAAGTACACAGTAACTTACAGTGGACACCGATCACCATTATTTATAAAGATTCAAATACAGAGTCAATTCAATTGGATACTTAACACCATTATTTATAAAGATTGAAATACAGAGTTACTTACAGTGGACACTGAACACCATTATTTTTAAAGATAGAAATACACAGTAACTTAGAGTGGACACTGAACACCATTATTTATAAAGATTGATATACAGAGTTACTTCCAGTGGTCATTGAACACCATTATTTATAAAAATTGAAATACAGAGTAACTTCCAGAAGACACTGAACACCATTATTTATAAAGATCGAAATACAGAGTCACTTACAGTGGAGACTAAACACCATTAGTTATAAAGATTGAAATACAGAGTCAATTCCAGTGGACACTGAACACCATTATTTATAGAGGTTGAAATATAGAGTTACTTACGGTGGGCATTGAACACCATTATTCATAAAGATTGTAATACAGAGTAACTTTCAGAAGACACTGAGCACCATTATTTATAAAGATTGAAATACAGAGCCACTTCCAGAAGACACTGAACACCATTATTTATAAAGGTTGAAATACAGAGTCAATTCCAGTGGACACTGAACATAATTATTTAGAAAGATTGAAATAGAGAGTCACTTCCAGTGGACACTGAACACCATTATTTATAAAGATTGAAATACAGAGTTACTTACAGTGGACACTGAACACCATTATTTTTGAAGATAGAAATACACAGTAACTTACAGTGGACATCGAACACCATTATTTATAAAGATTGATATACAGAGTTACTTCCAGTGGTCATTGAACACCATTATTTATTGAGGTTGAAATAAAGAGTCAATTTCAGAGGACATTGAACACCATTATTTACAAAAATTGAAATACAGAGTAACTTCCAGAAGACACTGAACACCATTATTTATAAAGATCGAAATACAGAGTCACTTACAGTGGACACTAAACACCATTAGTTATAAAGATTGAAATACAGAGGCACTTCCAGAAGTCACTGAACACCATTATTTATAAAGGTTGAAATACAGAGTCAATTCCAGTGGACATTGAACATCATTATTTAGAAAGATTGAAATACAGAGTCACTTCCAGTGGACACTGAACACCATTATTTATAAAGATTGAAATACAGAGTCACTTACAGAAAACACCGAATACCATTATTTATAAAGATTGAAGTACACAGTAACTTACAGTGGACACCGAACACCATTATTTATAAAGATTCAAATACAGAGTCAATTCAATTGGATACTTAACACCATTATTTATAAAGATTGAAATACAGAGTCACTTACAGTGGACACTGAACACCATTATTTTTGAAGATAGAAATACACAGTAACTTAGAGTGGACACTGAACACCATTATTTATAAAGATAGAAATACAGAGTCACTTACAGTGGACACTAAACACCATTAGTTATAAAGATTGAAATACAGAGGCACTTCCAGAAGTCACTGAACACCATTATTTATAAAGGTTGAAATACAGAGTCAATTCCAGTAGACACTGAACACCATTATTTATAAAGACTGAAATACAGAGTCACTTACAGTGGACACTAAACACCATTAGTTATAAAGATGGAAATACAGAGGCACTTCCAGAAGTCACTGAACACCATTATTTATAAAGATTCAAATACAGAGTCACTTACAGTGGACACTGAACACCATTATTTTTGAATATAGGAATACACAGTAACTTAGAGTGGACACTGAACACCATTATTTATAAAGATTGATATACAGAGTTACTTCCAGTGGTCATTGAACACCATTATTTATAAAAATTGAAATACAGAGTAACTTCCAGAAGACACTGAACACCATTATTTATAAAGATCGAAATACAGAGTCACTTACAGTGAACACTGTAAGTGACTCTGTATTTCAACCTTTATAAATAATTGTGTTCAGTGACTTCTGGAAGTGCCTCTGTATTTCAATCTTTATAACTAATGGTGTTTAGTGTCTACTGGAATTGACTCTGTATTTCAACCTTTATAAATAATGGTGTTCAGTGTCCACTGTTAGCGACTCTGTATTTGAACCTTTATATGTAATGTTGTTCAGTGTCCACAGCCAGTGACTGTATGCGATCCCATGAAGTAGTCGAATTTTCAATGTAACGAAGGAAATGGAAGTCATTCTGAACAAATGAGACAAGATTTATCTTCAGCGTGAAATATGTGGCCGATAAGAGAATGAATAAGTGTAACTGTCCAATCAGAGTGTGGAATAAATTCAAGTTTATCACTAGAACTGTGATTACTGATCAAACGAGTCCTCTGGGTGGACAAAACAGTTACAGTGCTCGTATAAATAAACCTTATCTTTCTCTGCGTTTAAAGGACCAGAGGATTCATTAAGGAAGTATTTTGCATATCTGATACGTCAGATCCAAAATAACGTCGTTTCACTAATTTCTCGCACAATAGTTTCTAGTTTCTCTACTATACGTAATCGAGAGTAATCCTTGTTTCTGTTAATAATATATTTCCGATGTGTGAAGAAGGAAAGTTCGATATATATGTGGATCTTCCATATTGCCAAGAAGGAAAAGTAGCGAACTTTATAAATAAAACCCGTTGAAAAACTGAATACAACAAATCCCGCCATGATAAAGATTGTTTGTTTTTTGAATTTCGCGTACAGCTACTCAAGAACTATCTGCGCTAGCAGTCCCTAATTTACTATTGTAAGACTAGAGGGAAGGCAACTAGTCATCACCACCTACCGCCACATCTTGGGCTACTCTTTTATCAACGAATAGTGGGATTGACCGTGACATAATAACGCCCCCACGGCTGAAATGGCAAGCATGTTTGGTGTGATAAAGATTCGAACCCGCGACCCTCGGATTACGAGTCGAACGTCTTAACCCACTTGGCCATGCTAGGCCTCATGATAAAGATGCTCCATAAATAACATGTAAAATAACAATAACAACGAAGTGAAACATTAGATGAAAATAAAAACTAATTATTGTTTTACCTCTGAGTGAGTGTTTGTTGGAGTTTTGTTGTTTATAAGCTGACATATTTTATTCGTCTAAAAACTTCTAAAAATCTCAATTTTAGTTTTTGCTCAGTCTTTTCCTACTGGTAATTTACTAACGATAGGTAAAGGTTCTTTATAACAACCTATATAAAATCTTTTATTGATAGGCCTAAGTTGAAACTTTATATATTTGGTGATTTCTTTTTTACTGCTCATCCAAAGAGCTCACATGCTTAAGAGAAACTCACGGTAGACAAATCATATCTATCCCTTTATATAGCAGATGCATGTATGAAATCCTAAATACGAAAACCTTTCCAAGTTAATTAGCATTCCGGACGTCAAAGTGGAGAGAAAAAACTAATAATCGTGTCTAATAATCAAGTTACATTAAGAGCAATAACTGAACAGCAAATAAAGAAAAACCTACGACATGTTGAATGTATCCCCATTTGATGAAAAAACGTCAAACTTAATTTATATTAAGCCTTTTTACAAAGATTGATTGTTCTGGCAGAAAGAGTTATGATCATGGTTTTTATATAAATCCTAAAAATTATCTTATTATAACGATGATGAATCAAGTGTGTGTCTGTGTTACCATTCATCTTTTACAGTTCGCTGGTTCTATTATAGTTATTTTTGTATGGCAACTGGAAACTGTTTGACGGGTTACGTGGGCTATTTTTTTTCAAATGTTTGTTGAAGGAGGTGAATTAGAAACCTCTGAAATAAAAAAAAAATTCTTTTTGTTAACCGAAAGATGACCTGAGAAAGTTTCGAAGAATTCTTTTTGTTAACCTAAAGATGACCTAAGAAAGTTTCGAAAAATTCTTTTTGTTAACCTAAAGATGACCTAAGAAAGTTTCGAAAAATTCTTTTTGTTAACCTAAAGATGACCTAAGAAAGTTTCGAAGAATTCTTTTTGTTAACCTAAAGATGACCTAAGAAAATTTCGAAGAATTCTTTTTGTTAACCTAAAGATGACCTGAGAAAGTTTCGAAGAATTCTTTTTGTTAACCTAAAGATAACCTAAGAAAGTTTCGAAAAATTCTTTTTGTTAACCTAAAGATGACCTAAGAAAATTTCGAAGAATTCTTTTTGTTAACCTAAAGATGACCTGAGAAAGTTTCGAAAAATTCTTTTTGTTAATCTAAAGATGACCTGAGAAAGTTTCGAAAAATTATTTTTGTTAACCTATAGATGACCTAAGAAAGTTTCGAAGAATTCTTTTTGTTAACCTAAAGATGACCTAAGAAAGTTTCGAAAATTCTTTTGTTAACCTAAAGATGACCTAAGAAAGTTTCGAAAAATTCTTTTTGTTAACCTAAAGATGACCTAAGAAAGTTTCGAAGAATTCTTTTTGTTAACCTAAAGATGACCTAAGAAAGTTTCGAAAAATTCTTTTTGTTAACCTAAAGATGACCTGAGAAAGTTTCGAAGAATTCTTTTTGTTAATCTAAAGATGCCCTAAGAAAGTCGAAACTTGGTTCTCTACTTCATTTTAATTAAAGATTTAATACCTATACCAGCCATCTTGAGATACATTTTTTACTTCAAGTTGGTTTCTCGTCATCACAAAAAAACACATTTTTACTCTTTATTTGTATAATTTTTACTTGCAATTCCAGGGATACTTTGGAATGGCCAGATGGTAAGGGCGCTTGACTCGTAACCTCAGAGTCGCGGATTCGAATCCACGTTACACCAAACATATTCGCTCTTTCAGTCGTAGGGGCGTTTTAATGTAACGTTCAATCCCACCAAAAGTTGTTAAAAGAGTAGCCCTTGAGTGAGCGGTAGATAGTAATGCCTCTCTTCTAATCTTACACTGCTAAAGCAGGGTCAGCTGGGGCAGATAGCCCTCACTTAGCTATGCGCGAAAATAAAAAAACAAACAACAAATATTACCAGGTTTCGCTGCCTAAGTTATCGTAATTTTCGTGTGGTAACTGTTTGGCAGTAAAATAAAGTATTTTGTTTTGTGGCTTTCGTCCGAGAAAGGAGATAAAAAAACACCCGAAAAGGAGACGTTTTCTTATTTAATTTAAATAATTGTGGCTTGCGTCTCCTGAAGTGGTCAGCTCAATCATCAAAATTTTTCTATGGTAAGTTAAAATCTATTCTAAAGCGTACAAGTATCGCTTCACTTTACGAACTTTATCCGAGAATGGAGATAAAAAAACAACCCTAAAATTGGGCATATTTATTTAGTGATGAAGAAATCACGAACATACACTCATAATATTTTTACATTTCTAATGTAATCAGTTCTAAGTTTTTGTGAACAAACTTCATCACAACAATATAAACAAAGTTCATTCTAAAGACACAATAAACAATATTCATAACGACTAATTTAGCAGTGTGTATCTTATTAATGCTACTTTAAATAACATATAACATTTTACTTAGGCAGTATAAAATTAAATTAATAGATGGCGCCACATTGCACAAAACTTTGGTTCGGTAGGTTTGATAGAAAGCTACGCAAATTGAATGTTTGAGAAAATATTAAATTGGCCAGTTTTTGCCAAATCAACATATCAGTTCTTGGAAGGCCGAGAATTAATAGATGGCCATATTTTACATGTAAGTACAGCCAGTTCCATGAATTGCCGAGTAGCATACTTAAACCTCTGTTCGTACGTTCCGAAAGCATTTTATTTTTTTTATGGTAAACGTTTTACACAAATAATTGGGGAAAAATATTAAATTTATTGTACAGTTTGTTGATTACAATGGTTCTGGGGATACAATTTAAACCGTAGAGAGAAATACTGCATTTGTTGTATTATACATTTGGGTTAAAATTGTTCTGTGGAAACAATTGTTTAAACCGTAAGAATAAATACTGAACTTATTTTACAATCTGTTGATTATAGTGGTTCTGTGGAAGCAATTGTTTGAACCGTAAGGATAAATACTGAACTTATTTTACAATCTGTTGATTATAGTGGCTCTGTGGAGCAATTGTTTGAACCGTAAGGATGAATACTGAACTTATTTTACAATCTGTTGATTATAGTGGTTCTGTAGAGGCAATTGTTTGAACCGTAAGGATAAATACTGAACTTATTTTACAATCTACTGATTATAGTGGTTCTGTGGAGGCAATTGTTTGAACCGTAAGGATAAATACTGAACTTGTTTTACAATCTGTTGATTATAGTAGTTCTGTTGTTTTATTGTGAAGTTAATATTAACTGTTATAATTCCACATTATTTAACGTCCATTGCTAAATGGTTTAAAATATAAATTAACCTGTAAGTGTTTAGAGCCGTCTTTCTGCTCAGTACACGAGAAGCAAGACAGTTTGTTCCCAGCAAGTAATGTCAGATGATTTAGTCTGATAGAAAAGTATTTGATGTATTTTGGGCAACAAATATGCAAGGACGTTATTACATGAAAAAAAAAAAAAGTTAGAGATGGAAAAATATATTTTACTTATTTTTTATTTATTTAAATATTATGTTAATATGCAGTTCGGTATTTTCTGTACCTGATAGTAAAATAGATGTTTACCAGGCCTGCTAGATACATCTCCATAGCTACGTAACGAATAATTTCTATAAGTATACGTATATAAACTCCTCTAGAAACATTATTCCAATAACATCTGTTTCATCCAGACGGTAATTATTACTAAGTATGTTTCTGACATAAATAGTCTTTGATCTGCTATCGATTACGTTGCGAACTTGCATTACGACGACGGAAGTTTGTTGAAAATTCAACTTTATTGATTGCTGTAGATAATAATAAACTATAAATACGTTATACAAAAGAAACATTCCAATTGTAACAGTTGAATAAAACAGTCCCACTATTCGTTGGTAAAAGAGTAGTCAAGAGTTGGCGGTCGGTGGTGATGACTAGTTGCCTTCCGTCTAGTCTTACACAACTAAATTAGGGACGGCTAGCACAGATAGCCCTCGAGTAGCTTTGCGTGAAATTCAAAAACACGAAAAACAAACAATCGTTTCTGTTCTCGTCTGCAAATTCTTAGTTTAGTGTGGTGGTGTTATCTAGTGGTGAAAAACTTTAAGAAGTTATTATACGAAAATAAAATACCTTTACAAATTGTACGAAGTAAAACAGTCATAAAATAAATCATAAACATAAGAGAATTTCGAAATAATATAAAGAAAATAAAGTGTCACAAAATATGATCACCAGTCAAGAAATGATTTTGAAACGGTTCATTGTACATTTTTTTTTTTTTTGCATTTTAAGGCTTGTGACAGGCATTTTTATTCAAATTATTATTATCAACTCGTAATAGAATTATAATTATATATTTTATGTTATATGAAATTTGTGCAGCGACACAAATAATTCCCGCACATTTTTTCTTCTTTCTTATCGAAACTTTTGAATTGAATTACGTTGTTCACGTAACATAAAAAAAACTTAATTTTAATTTTCCTTTTAATTATGAATAATAAAAATATACAATCAAATCAAACTTTTATTAAATGCGTACGAACGTATTTCCAACGATCATAAAGAAAGTGTTGAAACATCAGCATATAATTTAGTTTGTTTGGTTTTGAAATTCGCACAAAGCTACTCGAGGGCTATCTGTGCTAGCCATCCCTAATTTAGCAGTGTAAGACTAGAGGGAAGGCAGCTAGTCATCACCACCCACCTCTTACTCTTGGGCTACTCTTTTACCAACGAATAGTGGGATTGACCGTCATATAATAACGCTCCCACAGCTAAAAAGGCAGGCATTTTTAATGTGAAGGGGATTCTAACCCGCGACCCTTAGATTACGAGTCGCATGCCTTAACACGCCTGGCCATGACGGGCCATATAATTTAGAGTTACGAGGGTTAGCAAGTAGGTGATGAATATTAGTATTTAACCTAGGGTTAGCAAACACCTGATAAATATAATTAAGGTGTATGTGATGAAAATCAGTACTTGTTGTTACCAAGTTTTGAAAATTTAATAAACCAGTATTTAACTTTATGTTACACGGATAACGAGTTAGTGTCAAAATCAGTGTTTAACTTTATATTACAAGAATTAATAATTAAGTATCGAAGTATCAGTGCCGAATTAATTTAGTGAAACCGTAATTAAACCAGCGTTTAAAGGATTGTTTAAACAATATCCCTCAGTGAAACAGTTGTAAGTCTATGGACTTTCAACACTAAAATTTGGGATTCCCTTCTTAGTGGTGGACACAGTGAATAACCCAATGCGGTGGCGTTGTTTCTTTAAAGAAAAAAACAACACATTTTCACAAGTAATCCTTATAAGGGTTAACAAATATTGGAACTCAGTATTTATTTACAGTTTGAAATTGTTTCATCATTTTTCCAGACATACACACAGAATGAGTTTATGATAAGTTATCACGTTTAGATTGTTTTAGAGCCCGGCATGCCCCGGTGATTAAGGCACTCGACTCATAATGCAAGGATCGCGGGTTCGAATCCCTTCACACTAAAATGCCTGCCTTTTTTAGCTGTGGGAGCGTTATTATATGACGGTCAATCCCACTATTCGTTGGTAAAAGAGTAGCCCAAGAGTAAGAGGTGGGTGGTGATCACTAGCTGCTTTCCGTCTAGTCCTACACTGCAAAATTATGGACGGCTGGCGCAGATAGCCCTCGTGTAGCTTTACGCGAAATTTCAAAAACAAACAAACAAACAGAATACTTTAACGCATTCCTATTTTCGGTTCCAATAAAATGTCAGATTTCTTGATTAAAAAACAACAACAAACAAAACAAATTAAAAAACAGTATTTAAGTTGTAACTGGAAGCTCATAACGTTCGAAATCGAACAATTTACTGTATATTTCTATTATAAAGAGCTACAGTTTATAGTTTTATTTGAGATTACGTCCGCGCAGTGAATTTCGATATTATATTGGTGTATGACGGTAACAGAAGCTATTTCTCGTTTTACATTTTAGTTTTTGCTTTTATGTCGGAAAATCACATTAGCCATTAAGCACAATGCTTTTTGTTTTCAAACAGAGCTTGACATGATTGGTTATAGCTTCAAGCGTGCTTTAAAGGGGTTTCCAAATGCCTTCCAGTTAAAAATCCATATGCGTTTTAAGAAGAACATCGACTAAGATATAAAACTAAAAAATGTTCTCACTAAAACATCAGATAAAACTAGCGACGAAAGTTAACAACTGTCTGTCGTCTTATGTATGAAGGGATACGTTTGACTGTTGATGTACGAAAAGCTTGAATACGTTATATTAAAACGTTTTAAGGTCCTCACAATGTCGTTTAGATCAAAGTTGCCACATCCGGTCGTGTTCTGTCTGTCAACCGTGCATTTTGACAATAGCTCTGCAGCCTAACTTCCATTCCAATATGTCACTTCGTAAGGCTTTTATTCTCCACACTATTCCTTCAAACCGTCTTTATATTCCATCTAAATGTACAAAATGGCGGTTTCCAAACGCTATTTTCAAACACTCGGATCGCACTTAAATCCACAGGTTCTGCATCGAGTGACTTGATCAGTGTGAACTTAAATCCATAGGTTCGCATTCGAGTGGCTTGATCAGTGTGCACTTAAATTCACAGGTTCTGCATCAAGTGACTTGATCAGTGTGCACTTAAATTCACTGGTGACTTGATCAGTGTGCACTTAAATCCACAGGATCTGCATCGAGTGACTTGATCAGTGTGCACTTAAATCCACAGGTTCTGCATCGAGTGACTTGATCAGTGTGCACTTAAATTCACTGGTGACTTGATCAGTGTATACTTAAATCCACAGGATCTGCATCGAGTGACTTGGTCAGTGTGCACTTAAATTCACAGGTTCTTCATCGATGGACTTGATCAGTGTGCACTTAAATCCACAGGTTCTGCATCGAGTGACTTGATCTGTGTGGCTTTATATGGAATAATGAGAATGCTTGTTCCATTCTCCATTTGGTTGAGATATCCGATAGTTGAACGGATATGTCGTGGAAGCAGATGTTGCTTTTCCAGACGGATATCCTACTTAATTATATTATGTCCTGTTGCTCGGTGTCACATGGATGACTTTTACCATTGAAATTTGTGTTCGTTGTTACCCACCCATCTAAAACGCCGCACTTTGCTTATTACGGCTAGATTACGACTTGTCGCAAGTCTCTTTATGGATGATCCTCTTGGCCCATATTGATACACATTCCTTTGTTTTTCAATGTCATTAAGTATATATAACATCTTCATCTTGGAAATTCTAATACCCTAATACGAATATATCTTTATGTTCTGGGTTTGAATATTTTACGTCGAGAAAGGATGTTACATACTCTTCCAAAAAATGATTAATTTTTAATGGTATAACATCATCAACTCAACATCAAACAATGTCAAATTGTAGTTTTGATACATTCCGTTCCATTGCTACTTTATATCATCTGTGGTTGTTAGGTGACTTGCTGATTTACATATATGAAATTGTTTTAATACAATGTACTCAACCCTCTGCATTCAAGTAAATCTACACACACACACACACACATGTAGACGTGTCGTATATTGATTAAACGAGTTTCTGTAGACGTGTCGTATATTGATTAAACGAGTTTCTTAGAATTAATATTTTCTAACAAACTGACTTACTTTTTAAATAGGAAGTCAAATACAAATAATTATGTTGCTTAACGAAGTAAAATATGCAGGGTTTTTTTTTAAGATTAACAATTCCTATCGCCTTTCTTCAAACCCAAGGGCCGTAAAGCCGGCATATAATAGAAGGTCATTAAATACGCTCATAAGAAATAAATCACATTTCGCAACAGAGCTGGACCATCTAAAGTACTTCCTACATACACATTGATTTGTATCCACTTAAAAATAGGCGAACATCATCCTTCACGTCTAAAGTCTCAATAAAGCACGGCGAATTATAAGTAAAAGCAAACATTGTGCCTGTCTATATCTAAGTAGCTGAAAACATTTGATGTTGGCTTCTCTGGCAAGCATCCAGAACTCGTGGATAGAAACGAGTCAGAGATGAGTCGGGATCTGACATTCTTTCCTTCTTTATTCTTCGCCCTCAACGTAAACATGACAGTCAATCACGCTGACGCCCCATAGACTTGCTGAGTAGCATCCTCGTGGTCAATGCTCTTCCATACAGTTGACAGTTTTCTTATCTCACAGACCCAGTTTCGATCGCGTATCAGAATTCATGTTATGTCAGAACAGAGTGGACTGAACTATTCCGAGTTCTGTTGATATCAAACTTGTGTGCGGTTACGAACGGAAAAGCTTTCAGCCATGTATTCGAGCAGTTCACTATCATGTTGAACGATTGGCGTTTTTGCATCTAATGTAGCTCGCGACTTACTTAGAACACGTTAATGACCACAAGTTTCCAAAGGATAATCATTTACATTTTGTAGCTTCTTCCCAATAATATTACAATACAATTATTGTACTGATCAGTACAATATTAAAATTACAATACAAAACTTATTGTAATTAAATTACTATAAACATAGCGGGTTATTACTCTCGCTGTTTATTAAATTACGTCACTTCCGTGTTGCTTTAGTATACATCATTATCATGGCCAGGTGGTTAAGGCACTCCACTCCTAATCTGAAGGTCGCGGGTTCGATTCTCCGTCGCGCTAAACATGCTCCTTCCCTCGAGATTTATCGCTAAATTAGGGAGTGCTAGCGCAGATAGCTCTCGTGTGGTTTTGCGCAAAATTAAAAACAAACAAACATACTTCCAATGCTGTAAAACAAACACGTGCACACATATTGTCATCCAGTGATGACAAAAGTTGGAAACTGTTTTACCCGCCATAAAATCTTAAACTTCCGATGCCTGGAGTCAATTTCATTTTGTTTAGATAACGAAAATACGAAAAACGAAAATTCCGTGGCAGGTATTTAGATTTTAAAGGAAGTTGAACTTCCCGACTTGGGTGTTCAGGAATAATTATATCCCCATTCGTCCCGCTCGCGATAGAATTTTAATGCTATCAGAGATTGAAAACATTTAAAAGACTAGCTAAGAACTAGATGCTTGAAACGTCTGATTGACGATACATTATTAGTATTATCAATTAGTACAGAATTACAACATTATTAATGTTAATACATGTATTTTTAAACAAAGTATGATATTGATATTACATTACTATGCAACAATACTTTAATAAACTGTAATAGCCTTGTTTTACTTCATTATGCAAAATATATCTTAAGAACTGGCATAGAATGATATTATTATCCATGATGCAGGCTAGCAAAATATTCTGACTGTCTTACTTTGATTGCCCAAAATAAAAAGTTCCCAGGAGTTTTTATATCATTAGAGGGCAGTGGACTGTTAGCCCATTGTGCAGCTTTGCGTTTAACAACAAACAAATGAACAATCGCATTCAATGTTAGATTTATATTTCTGTTAAAGTTACATTACACACCAAGGTTATACTTATATTTCTGGTAAAGTTACATTACACCTCAAGGTTATACTTATATTTCTGGTAAAGTTACATTACACACCAAGGTTATACTTATATTTCTGGTAAAGTTACATTACACCTCAAGGTTATACTTATATTTCTGGTAAAGTTACATTACACACCAAGGTTATACTTATATTTCTGGTAAAGTTACATTACACACCAAGGTTATACTTATATTTCTGTTAAAGTTACATTACACACCAAGGTTATACTTATATTTCTGGTAAAGTTACATTACACCTCAAGGTTATACTTATATTTCTGGTAAAGTTACATTACACCTCAAGGTTATACTTATATTTCTGGTAAAGTTACATTACACACCAAGGTTATACTTATATTTCTGGTAAAGTTACATTACACATCAAGGTTATATTTATATTTCTGGTAAAGTTACATTACACACCAAGGTTATACTTATATTTCTGGTAAAGTTACATTACACCTCAAGGTTATACTTATATTTCTGGTAAAGTTACATTACACACCAAGGTTATACTTATATTTCTGGTAAAGTTACATTACACCTCAAGGTTATACTTATATTTCTGGTAAAGTTACATTACACACCAAGGTTATACTTATATTTCTGGTAAAGTTACATTACACCTCAAGGTTATACTTATATTTCTGGTAAAGTTACATTACACACCAAGGTTATACTTATATTTCTGGTAAAGTTACATTACACCTCAAGGTTATACTTATATTTCTGGTAAAGTTACATTACACACCAAGGTTATACTTATATTTCTGGTAAAGTTACATTACACCTCAAGGTTATACTTATATTTCTGGTAAAGGTACATCACACACCAAGGTTATACTTATATTTCTGTTAAAGTTACATTACACACCAAGGTTATACTTATATTTCTGGTAAAGTTACATTACACCTCAAGGTTATACTTATATTTCTGGTAAAGTTACATCACACACCAAGGTTATACTTATATTTCTGTTAAAGTTACATTACACACCAAGGTTATACTTATATTTCTGGTAAAGTTACATTACACCTCAAGGTTATACTTATATTTCTGGTAAAGTTACATTACACACCAAGGTTATACTTATATTTCTGGTAAAGTTACATTACACACCAAGGTTATACTTATATTTCTGGTAAAGTTACATTACACACCAAGGTTATACTTATATTTCTGGTAAAGTTACATTACACATCAAGGTTATACTTATTTTCTGGTAAAGTTACATTACACCTCAAGGTTATACTTATATTTCTGGTAAAGTTACATTACACACCAAGGTTATACTTACATTTCTGGTAAAGTTACATTACACACCAAGGTTATACTTATATTTCTGGTAAAGTTACATTACACCTCAAGGTTAGATTTATATTTCTGGTAAAGTTACATTACACACCAAGGTTATACTTACATTTCTGGTAAAGTTACATCACACACCAAGGTTATACTTATATTTCTGGTAAAGTTACATTACACCTCAAGGTTATACTTATATTTCTGGTAAAGTTACATTACACCTCAAGGTTATACTTATATTTCTGGTAAAGTTACATCACACACCAAGGTTATACTTATATTTCTGGTAAAGTTACATCACACACCAAGGTTATACTTATATTTCTGGTAAAGTTACATTACACCTCAAGGTTATACTTATATTTCTGGTAAAGTTACATTACACCTCAAGGTTATACTTATATTTCTGGTAAAGTTACATCACACACCAAGGTTATACTTATATTTCTGGTAAAGTTACATTACACACCAAGGTTATACTTATATTTCTGGTAAAGTTACATTACACATCAAGGTTATACTTATATTTCTGGTAAAGTTACATTACACACCAAGGTTATACTTATATTTCTGGTAAAGTTACATTACACCTCAAGGTTATACTTATATTTCTGGTAAAGTTACATTACACCTCAAGGTTATACTTATATTTCTGGTAAAGTTACATTACACACAAGGTTATACTTATATTTCTGGTAACGTTACATTACACACCAAGGTTATACTTATATTTCTGGTAAAGGTACATTACACACCAAGGTCATACTTATATTTCTGGTAAAGTTACATTACACACAAGGTTATACTTATATTTCTGGTAACGTTACATCACACACCAAGGTTATACTTATATTTCTGGTAAAGTTACATTACACACCAAGGTCATACTTATATTTCTGGTAAAGTTACATTACACACCAAGGTTATACTTATATTTCTGATAACGTTACATCACACACCAAGGTTATACTTATATTTCTGGTAACGTTACATCACACACAAGGTTATACTTATATTTCTGGTAAAGGTACATTACACACAAGGTTATACTTATATTTCTGGTAAAGTTACATTACACACCAAGGTTATACTTATATTTCTGGTAACGTTACATTACACACCAAGGTTATACTTATATTTCTGGTAAAGTTACATTACACACCAAGGTTATACTTACATTTCTGGTAAAGTTACATTACACATCAAGGTTATACTTATATTTCTGGTTCCCCGCTAGTACAGCGGTATGTCTCCGGATTTACAACGCTAAAATCAGGGTTCGATTCCCCTATGTGGGCTGAGCAGATAGCCTTTGTGGCTTTGCTAAAAAAAAACCACACAACCACTTATATTTCTGGTAAAGTTACATTACACACCAAGGTTATACTTATATTTCTGGTAAAGTTACATTAAACACCAAGGTTAGATTTATATATCTGGTAAAGTTACATTACACCTCAAGGTTATACTTATATTTCTGGTAAAGTTACATCACACACCAAGGTTATACTTATATTTCTGGTAAAGTTACATCACATACCAAGGTTATACTTATATTTCTGGTAAAGTTATATTACACACAATGGTTAGATTTATATTTCTGGTAAAGTTATATTACACACCAAGATTATACTTATATTTCTGGTAAAGTTACATTACACACCAAGATTATACTTATATTTCTGGTAAAGTTACATCACATACCAAGGTTATACTTATATTTCTGGTAAAGTTATATTACACACCAAGGTTAGATTTATATTTCTGGTAAAGTTACATTACACACCAAGGTTAGATTTATATTTCTGGTAAAGTTACATTACACACCAAGGTTATACTTATATTTCTGGTAAAGTTACATTACACACCAAGGTTAGATTTATATTTCTGGTAAAGTTACATTACACACCAAGGTTATACTTATATTTCTGGTAAAGTTACATTACACACCAAGATTATACTTATATTTCTGGTAAAGTTACATTACACACCAAGGTTAGATTTATATTTCTGGTAAAGTTACATTACACACCAAGGTTATACTTATATTTCTGGTAAAGTTACATCACATACCAAGGTTATACTTATATTTCTGGTAAAGTTATATTACACACAATGGTTAGATTTATATTTCTGGTAAAGTTATATTACACACAATGGTTAGATTTATATTTCTGGTAAAGTTACATTACACACCAAGGTTATACTTATATTTCTGGTAAAGTTACATTACACACCAAGGTTAGATTTATATTTCTGGTAAAGTTACATTACACACCAAGGTTATACTTATATTTCTGGTAAAGTTACATTACACACCAAGATTATACTTATATTTCTGGTAAAGTTATATTACACACAATGGTTAGATTTATATTTCTGGTAAAGTTATATTACACACAATGGTTAGATTTATATTTCTGGTAAAGTTACATTACACACAATGGTTAGATTTATATTTCTGGTAAAGTTACATTACACACCAAGGTTATACTTATATTTCTGGTAAAGTTACATCACACACCAAGGTTATACTTATATTTCTGGTAAAGTTACATTAAACACCAAGGTTAGATTTATATTTCTGGTAATGTTATATTACACACCAAGGTTGGATTTATATTTCTGGTAAAGGTACATTACACACCAAGGTTAGATTTATATTTCTGGTAAAGTTACATTACACACCAAGGTTATACTTATATTTCTGGTAAAGTTACATTACACACCAAGGTTATGCTTATATTTCTGGTAAAGTTACATTACGTCGTATTAACTTCAGTTTTTAAATAAATCATTTTAAATTATTAAATTTCACGTATCGTTTAAATAAAATGTTTAATATTTGTGATATCACTAGTTACGATAAAGTTACATTTGTGATATCACCAGTTACAATAAATTTACATTTGTGATATCACCAGTTACAATAAATTTACATTTGTGATATCACTAGTTACTACAAAAGTTACATTTGTGATATCACTAGTTACTACAAAGTTACATTTGTGATATCACTAGTTACGATAACGTTACATTAGTGATATCACCAGTTACGATAAATTTACATTTGTGATATCACTAGTTACGACAAAGTTGCATTTGTGATATCACTAGTTACGACAAAAGTTACATTTGTGATATCACTTGTTACGAGAAAAGTTACATTTGTGATATCACGAGTTATGATTAAGTTACATTTGTGATATCACTAGTTACTACAAAGTTACATTTGTGATATCACTAGTTACTACAAAGTTACATTTGTGATATCACTAGTTACGATAACGTTACATTAGTGATATCACCAGTTACGATAAATTTACATTTGTGATATCACTAGTTACGACAAAAGTTGCATTTGTGATATCACTAGTTACGACAAAAGTTACATTTGTGATATCACTTGTTACGAGAAAAGTTACATTTGTGATATCACGAGTTACGATAAAGTTATATTTGTGATATCACGAGTTACGATAAAGTTATATTTATGATATCACGAGTTACGATAAAGTTATATTTATGATATCACCAGTTACGATAAATTTACATTTGTGATATCACTAGTTACTACAAAAGTTACATTTGTGATATCACTAGTTACGATAACGTTACATTAGTGATATCACCAGTTACGATAAATTTACATTTGTGATATCACTAGTTACGACAAAAGTTGCATTTGTGATATCACTAGTTACGACAAAGTTACATTTGTGATATCACTTGTTACGAGAAAAGTTACATTTGTGATATCACGAGTTACGATAAAGTTACATTTGTGATATCACTAGTTACGATAACGTTACATTAGTGATATCACCAGTTACGATAAATTTACATTTGTGATATCACTAGTTACGACAAAAGTTGCATTTGTGATATCACTAGTTACGACAAAAGTTACATTTGTGATATCACTTGTTACGAGAAAAGTTACATTTGTGATATCACGAGTTACGATTAAGTTACATTTGTGATATCACTAGTTACGATAAAGTTATATTTGTGATATCACGAGTTACGATAAAGTTATATTTATGATATCACGAGTTACGATAAAGTTATATTTATGATATCACTAGTTACGATATAGCGGTCACAAAGTTCAGAGACTGGACACATTATTATTTACATTACTTACATATTTAATGAAGAAGGTCGAAACGTTGTTCGCTCCTCTATATAGTGATTTCTCTATCCATACCAGCTGTTTTTAAATGTGTAATTTTCTCTACAAGTGGGTTTTCTCGTCATTACGGAAGGACATATGACGTCAAACTACATGTAAAGCAGCAACTGGAGTACGTATCACACGGATCTGCGAACTCAAACATCACAAGAGCTGTTTTGGTTATACTACTAGATTTTTCATAGCTCAGCTATTATGTAAGGGTTGTTTATAAGTCAGGAAGGAAAAAACTTTTACTTAGATCAAGTTATTATTTCTTTTACCACAATAAACATTTTATTGTTATGTTTGCATTCTAAGACGATAGATAAGGCTCTAACGTTGCGATTGGTCTAGAGAAATCTATAGCAAGTGGTTGTCAACATTTTAAATATATCAAAATTTGATCCAATTTCAGTCAGAATGATTCACTTGTGTTTCTTTTATTAATTTCGCGCGAAGCTACACGAGGGCTATCTGCACTAACCGTCCCTAATTTAGCAGTGTAAGACTAAAGGAAGGCATCTAGTTATCACCACCCATCACCAACCCTTGCGCTACTCTTTTACTGACAAATAGTGGGATTGAACGTCATATTATAAAACCCCCACGACTGAAAGGGCGAGCATGTTTGGTGCGACGGGGATTTGAACCCGCGACCCTCGGATTACGAGTCGAACGCCTTAACCCACCTGGCCATGCCGGGTACGATTCACTTATTTAATAGCACATATCAAGTGTTGTGAAAAATCTGTACTTTATGAGGAAGAATGCACTTCAGTTTGGGATTCAGTTTTACATGAATTACTCGGTAATATGTAAACATTTCAAAACAATAAACCCATTGCACGTCTGTGTAATTTACGTTACATTTGTTTCTGAGAACAGTATGCACTGTCACACTAAGTATCTTACGGTTTTACTCCTGTCGCGTTTTCAACTACGCATTCAAAGAATAATTTGGTTCCATACAAATGGTAATGTCAGTTTCACGAGAAATTGTTTAAATTTGAGAGAAGACGATGGACATGACGATAAAAACAACAATTCATTCATAGCTCCAGAATACTTACTTAAAGATCTGTATCGGTAGTGGAGTATGAAAGACGAAACGCTCAGTATTCTACATAGAAAATATTAATCACAGTTGTTATTCACCGGAAAACGTTTTCCATGTAAATTTATACATTTCAAACGTCTACTTGTATAACGCATTTCTCTTAAGTAAAAGAAAGTTAAATATATTTGATATTGTAATCTGTTACTTCATATGCTGTTCTTTTATCTCTCCATTAAATGCCTATTTACTTATTCTGTTCCGAAAGCTTAGGCGTGCGGTAAAACGAACATCACACATTTCATGTGGAAGACGCGTTTATGAATAAATACGTCATATTATTTAACACCAGTAAATACACAAAAACAATATATTCACACAAACTTACCTTTCCAAGGTTTACTTTATAACTTGAAATTCATGTTAAAATATAGGAATCGAGAAATGAAGGTATCAGCAGTCTTTGTACTTCTCTTATAGCAAAGTCACATGGAGCTATCTGAGGAGTCCACCAAGGAATCGAACCCCTGATTTTAGCGCTGTAAATACGCAGACTTACCGCTGTACTAACGGGGAGCGTTAAGAGTCCAATAAAAAATAAGAAATAAATATTTTATCAGTTGCTATGTCCCAGCCTTTAAACTACTTGGCAATAAAATTATATTAGCTATTATTCGAAATTAAGGGTTGCGGGTGTGATCCCGTCACACCAAACATACTCGCCCTTTCAGTCGTGAAGGCGTCAAAATGTGACGGTCAATCCCACTATTCGTTGGTAGAAGAGTAGCCCAAGAGTTGACGATGGGTGGTGATGACTAGCTGCCTTCCCTTTAGTCTCACACTTCTAAATTACGGACGGCTAGTGCAGATAGCTCTCGTGTAGCTTTGCGCAAAATTTAAAACAAAACAAACCAAACTAAGGTGTATTGTCCAATTTGTCGGTAATCTTAAGAGTCTTTATAAATTATTTTACTTTTCTCACGTATTGGACGTGATACATATGTTTCATAAAGCGAGGATTGCTCTTCACAAAACATACACTCAGCTCACTGTCCTTGCTGGCGCACTAAATTTGGTGAATACAAAGGCCTACGTAAGACATGTCTAAAGATCAACATGTATACATCTGCATGTTGTAACTTATTAATTATCATGCATACTTCAGTGGTCTACAGCAAAGGAGTACCAGGTATTCTCAGAAGGATAAACAAAACCTAATCTTTCACGCTACGATAAGTAAAGATTTGTTTATTTTATGTTAAGCACAAAGCTACACAAAGGGGCTATCTATGCTCTGCCCACAACGGATATCGAAATCCAGTTTTTAGCAGTATAAGTCCGCTGATGTGCCGTTGTGTCACTGTGAATGGGTTATAAATAAAGACCTTAACCGAAAAATTAAAACTAATTACATTACAACATTGAAGAAAATTACAAACACAAAACACGAGGACGTTTTGAGTTGCTTTATAATTCGATTATAACGAGAGTTATAACCATATCCCATGGTCAACCCCACAGTTAGATTGCCTAATTGCCAACAAATATTTAATATGAGTTCATGTGGTAAGAATGAATTTATATTTTAGAGATAACATATTGCAAATGAGGTCCCACAGTCACTCTGAAATGGCCCAGCATGGCCAGGTGGTTAAAGACACTCGAATCGTAATCCGAGGGTCGCGAGTTCGAATCCCCGTCAACCAAACATCCTCGCCCTTTCAGCCGTGGGGGCGTTATAATGTGACGGTCAGCCCCACTATTCGTTGGTAAAAGAGTAGCCCAAGAGTTGCCGGTGGGTGGTAATAACTAGCTGCCTTCCCTCTAGTTTTACACTTCTAAATTAGGGACAGCTAGCGCAGATAGCCTTCGTGTAGCTTTGCGCGAAATTCGAAAACAAACAAACAAACACTCTGAAAATTTTTCCATAGGTGAATTAGAAACTAAGACCTTCCACGTATGGACACTTCTAGGACCTAAGTCCATGTTGTAATTTCACAGCTGCGAAAGATTTCTTCAAGATACTATCGAAATTTATTTTTTATTTGTACACGTTTTTGTTATTTGCGAGACACAAAATGTCGACATATATAGATATCACGAGAAACTTTCTTCTCGATCTAGTTTAACAGATGTCAGGTTTATCGATCAAGACGAAATCAAGAAGTAGTCACTCTATTTTTGCAGCTCTGGTTAAATTCACTATCTGGAGTTACTTTCCTACTGTTTTCGGGGAGATGTTTAACTCGTGGAAGTACAAAAAGAGCTGTCTTCTTTGCCATTTATTTCGTTTCGTGCCAGGTTTCCCGAGCAACGTTGAATGCTTAATATGTTTTCTTGTCGGCCGGGCATGGCCAGGCGGTTAAAGCACTCGACTCGCAATCCGAGTGTCGTGGGTTCGAATCCTCGTCAGACCAAACATGCTCCCCCTTTCAGCCGTGGGAGCGTTATAAAGAAACGACCAATTCTACTATTCGTTTGTTAAAGAGTAGCACAAGAGTTGGCGGTGAGTGGTGATGACTAGCTGCCTTCTCTAGTCTTACACTGCTAAATTAGGGATGGCTAGCGCAGATAGCCCTCGAAAGCTTTGTGCGAAATTCAAATAAACATATTTTGTTATTCTTTCACTGCATGTTACTAAAATATAATATTGTCTGTCATGTTACTAAAATATATAATATTGTCTGTCATGTTACTAAAAATATAATATTGTCTGTCATGTAACTAAAATATAATATTGTCTGTCATGTTACTAAATATATAATATTGTCTGTCATGTTACTAAAATATATAATATTGTCTGTCATGTTACTAAAATATATAATATTGTCTGTCATGTAACTAAAATATAATATTGTCTGTCATGTTACTAAATATATAATATTGTCTGTCATGTTTTTTTTAAGTTTCCATCTCGGAAAAATCAATGTTTTCCAGTTTCAACATGGAAACATAAAAGTAATGTTTTGTGTTCATGTGCCTAACGTAGAACATTTTGCGCTCTTCTTTCTTTCCAAAGAGATGTAAAACTATCTGATATTGAAAAGTTATATAAAGGAGACAATTTGGAAAAGTCCAAGAGTCTCTCCGCACTGAGAAGTTGAAAATGTGGTTATTTGAAGTTTAAGGTTATATGGAAAAAATGAATAACTGAGCAATAATAAAACATCAAGTTTAATCATTTTTATATAATTAAGAACAAAGTTACACGATGGGCTGTCTGTGCTTTGCCCACCAACAGCATAGAAACCCAGTTTCTAGAGTTCTGAGTCCGCAAACACAACAGATTTAATATTCTTGTGGGCTAACGTTTAGATTGTTTCAGAATTTCGCCCAAAGCTACTCGAGGGCTATCTGTGCTAGCCGTCCCTAATTTTGCAGTGTAAGACTAGAGGGAAGGCAGCTAGTCATCACCATCCACCGCCAACTCTTCGGCTACTCTTTTACCAACGAATAGACCGTGACATTATAACGCCCCCACGGCTGAAAGGGTGAGTATGTTTGGTGCGACGGGAATTCGAACCCGCGACCCTCGGTTTACGAGTCGAATGTCTTAACACACTTGGCTATGCCGGCTAACGTTTAGATAGTTTTAAAAATCTACTTGAACCGATGATGTCACCACGTGTGTGTTAAAAGTTTGTTTAGAATTAAGCACACAGCTACACAATTGACTATCTGTGCTTTGCCCACTAGAGGTAACTAAACCTTGTTTATAGCGTTTTTAGCTCGCAAATACCCCCGCTGAGTCACTGGGGCCATAGAGGGTAAAAAGGAACTTTGTTATCTGTTGCATCGAGATACTATTCTAGAGAAGCGACTCTCTACCTACGATTGGACGAGCACAATAAGTCCAAGTTAAATAATGGTTTCCATAGTGACAGTTATGTAAATGTTTATGACAGACAATACATATGACTTTATTTTAAAACAATACGTTTATGTAACTACATTTCTTATTCACTGTGCCCCCTGCAAACTGTATGTCTGCAAACTAATTCCACTAAAAACCGGGTTTCGATACCCGTGATGGGCAGAGCACAGATAGCCCATTGTGTAGCTTTGTGCTTATTTCCAAACAAACTTATTCACTGTTGTTAACCCCCCCCTAGTGGAATGTCTACAGACCTACAGTGCCAGAAACCGGGTTTTGATAATTCTGCTGAAGAGGACACATCCCGTCGAAGAGCTTTTTGCTTAATTACAAACTGTTTCACTATTTATATATATATTAACATTTTAACTTGCCTACCTGTACCAACTGGTCTAAAGTATCATACAAGGATCTCTTAAATTCGAACTTACAGAAACGACATCTAGCATCCTTCTGTGAGGATAGCAGGCAACAATACTAGTAGCTTAGAGCAGTGTGCTGTGAGCAAACCAACATATCAAGTGACCGTAGGCCTATTAAACTCGTATATCATGTATGTTTCAATGGAATAAACTCTGACTCACGATTGCTTTATGACCCATTTAGACACTCCTACACTGTTTGATGAGTTAGAACTCCCAATCTTTTTTTTTCATATTTAGTACGTGACCAGTTTTATGTGTTTACGTGTAGTACCAGATTTTACAATGTAGGTTTCCCATCATTAGTATTTGTTTTTTAAGTTTGCGCAAAGCTACACGAGAGCTATCTGCACTAGCCGTACTTAGCTAAGTTAGCAGTGTAAAACTAGTATTATGTTCTGTGTAAGTCACGTAACTGAACAAGCGTTTTCTTATCACGCCAGTGAGTTGTGATTTAGGTTAACCTGAATAAATTTATTTGTGTTTTTTATTACTTTGAACATGGTGATAGTTATTCCCCATGTATTTTATTGTTTGTCTTTGAATTTCGTGCAAAGCTACACGAGGGCTATCTGCGCTAGGCGTCCCTAATTTAGCAGTGTAAAACTAGGGAAGGCAGCTAGTCATCGCCACCCACCAACGAATAGTGGGATTGACCGACATATCATAACGGGTTCACGGCGAAAAGGCAAGAATGTTTGGCGTGAGAGGGTTTAAAACCCACGACCCTCGGATTACGAGTTGAGTGCTTTAACCACCGGGTCATGTCGGACCTCCCATCACTAGTGTTGTAGACAATTTGTACAACAAATCATTTGATGACGAATTTTGCTATATAACTGTACGTTGTGAAAAAAAAACCCATTAAAACTTTCATGTCAAATCTACGAACTCGAAATATATTCGATACAAGCATATTGTAAAACAAATGCAGCGCAACTAAACTATGCAACGATTTTTGAAAATTGTCTTCCCTGAGATAACGGAAACCATGCTGGTTACGTCTACGAGTTTAATAAATGTATATATATTTGTTACGTTCAATCTCGTGATTCATTCACCCGAAAGAAATTATAATTTGCTCAAATGGAGGAATGTGAGGCACCGAATAAGCAAAGAACGAAAGAAGAAAAAATGAACCAACTGCTGAATTTTTCGATTTATACCAATTGCATTAGCACAATTTGCACAAGTACCCTTCCTCTGGTGACGAAATCGTGAAATGTTATCCAATTTGGTGGAGAGTTTTTGCTATTCTTTTTCTCTCCATTTATTCACGAATCTTGTAAGGCGAAATGCGCGGTATCTTGAATGATGTTAAACCAATAAGAACTATCTCAGGTTAAAATTGTTAAATAAAATTGTTTCTACTATTGTAAACATGTTCCACATTCAGCATGCTTGTTACTACAGCGATTACGCACGGGCTACTTATTGGCGAATATGTTCTGTACATAAAGTAATTTTCCAAGGGCTTTTATCTTACTGTGGGAAAAATGTTCCATACCTGTTCTACCATAATTTATGAACGAGTCTTGCTACAAATTGAAAACCTGTAAATTAGTGGTAAATGTGTTAACCATACAACCAAGGGTTAATTTTTTCTTATGGGGGTAAAAAAAGTTACATACCAGTCGTACTACGAGTTAGAAACGAGTCTTACTGCAAGTTGAGAACGTGTAGGCTGGTTAGTATTGTGTTCTGTGTAAGCCAAGTAACTGAACAAGCGTTTTCTCATCACGTTAGTAAGTCGTGATTTTGGTTAATCTGAATAAATTTATTTGTGCTTTTATTACTTTGAACATGGTGATAGTTCTTCCCCCATTTATTTTATTGTTTGTTTGTTTTTGAATTTCGTGCAAAGCTACATAAGGGCTATCTGCGCTAGCCGTCCCTAATTTAGCAGTATAAATCTAGAGGGAAGGCAACTAGTCATTACCACCCACCGCCAAATCTTAGGCTACCCTTTTACCAACGAATAGTGGGATTGACCGTCACTTTATAACGCCCCCCGGGGATTCAAACCCGCGAACCTCAGCTATAGATAAACTCAAACTAGTAAACGTATAATGTACTTAGATGAATTTTAAAAACCTTCTCGTGAGGATATTTATAAATATTTCTGATATATTTTTTTCTTCAAATAAATAACTCCTGTGTGTTTAGATTGTTTTTTACCTGAGGAAGGATTAGTTGAATTGTTGAAAGTATTATCGACGTTCTGTGTGTGTCAGTGGTGGCGGGGATGGTTGTAAAATTCTAGTTTTCAACTTTGCCTGCTCAGCAGCAGGCTTAGGGCTAATATCAATATCACACTCTGACAGCTTCGTTCATAAGTGGAGGAGTTATATCATAAAGAGTAGCTTATTTCCTAGACTTCCATCACGGCTCTCCAGGGAGTGTATTGGGAGGAAGGGGAGGAACAGATTTCAGCGATCGATGAACATTATCAACTCAGACAGGAATTTTATATATAAATACAAATGATGGTTCTGCAAGTGGTGCCTATTAACGACCAGAAATCGTCTGGTTAAAATTGGAGGAAAATCAACAAAATTTTGAAATAAAATTCTTGCGTATGTAAACATATATGTGTATATTATATTAGTATGTGAGTTTATATATATTTTTACATACAAAGTGGCCACAAACATCGTCGTCTACTTCGGCCATATACCATTCAACTGAAGATGAAATGTTTATATGAATATGTGTAATATTAATATATATGTGTATACACAACGTATAGATATCAAGTGCCTAACAGTTGGTGCATTCTAGTCTTACGTATCGGTATAATCATTTAGATAGGATGTTAATTAACTTGTTATTTATTAATCGTTTTCATTTTGTATCGCCCGCCAGTTTGTTTTGTTCGCCATTGCAAAGAAACGGACCCGTAACTTATCTGTTGCACTTACATTTTGAAGTAATAACCTAATATATTTTCAAAGTTTACCTTATTTCATTGTACGTTTGGCTCGTTTTACCACTATATGCGCTCTGTCGAATCAATATGATTGCTGCTGACTCGCCAGGGGGACATTTTATCTCTTAGGTACTTGAATATCTTTACGATTTACTAAGCTATCCAAACCTTGTGATAAGAAAACCCAAAACCATTACAGCCGAAAATATCATTATTAGAGAAGGTTCCTCATACCCATGAGGTCGTTACCAATTTCATAATTATAGGTTTTGGTTTTCTTTATGTCTTCATGTTTTTACTCCCCTTATTTTGTTGTATTTTTTAAACAGAGAATCATGATCTTTGGTTTATAAGCTGCTTTCTACTTGTGAGATCTATAAATAATTAGTTTATATTTGTCAAGAATTTCGTTTTGTTAAATTATTTACTTGTCTTACGTTTCGAGTGTCATAAATTAAATGTTAGTTTTCAGATAACGTGAATCACATTGATGATGAAACCAGACAAACGATTAGTTTTGTGAGGTGGGAATTTTATAAAACGAAGAAACTACCTCATTATTTAATAGAACGGAAATGTATCTCAGAACGGCTGGTATGGGTTTGGTTTATTTTGAATTTCGCGCAAAGCTGCACCAGGGCTATTTGCACTAGCCGTCCCTAATGTAACAGATTAAGACTAGAGGGAAGACAGCTAGTCATCATTACCCACAGCCAACTCTTGGGCTACTTTTACTAACGAATAGTGTGGTTGACTGTCACATTATAACACCCTCATGGCTGAAAGGTCGAGCATGTTTGGTGCGACGGGGATTCGAACCCGCGAATTAAGAGTCGAGTTCTTTAACCACGTGACCATGGCTGGTACAGGTTTTAACACTTTTACGAATAAAGCAGAGAACAACGTTTCGACTTTCTTAGGTCACCTTCACGTTAACAAATACGACCAAGTTATGAGGAAAAAAACAAATTCAGCTTCCAGTGTAAATGTAAACAATTTTAATAAATATTGAAGGGTTAAAATTCAAGGTTATTGTGCAGGTTAATAATAAAATGTCCAACGTTTTAACTTCGCAATTTAAAACTTTATTCTAAATAAAGGTTAAATATTTAGGCTTACAAACTTTGATGTTTGGAGTGTTTTAACAATTTTGATAGAGTTTAAAAGTTTTACAAAAACCGAGTTGAATTTGTTTTCTTCTATATAAAAGAATAAACCAAAGCTTCACTTAACGTTTAAATGCTACAGTTTTTGTAGAAAAATATTTCTGTTAATAGAAAAGATATATTTATTGGATATTTAAGGTCAGGGGCGTAGATCCTGGGGGAATTGGGGGTATACATCCCCCATTAATTCTAGGTGGGGGGTATGGTGCATACAATCATCCCCCCCTACAGTTTTGTCTGTTGAATTGTTTTATTGCATCACGGGCCTACAAATTGTGTGTTTGTTCTTGTGATTCTCGTGTTCTTACCAATCGAATTACATAATTAGGCTAGATGTAGGCTTTTTCAGAATCCACTGACTATAGTGTACGTTTAGCGTACAGTTAACAGTTAGGTTCGGGCCGCTCGGATCCAGACGCGCCATACATCACCCACCCCACTTCCTTTAGTCTCAGCCTCGATTTTACAACATGGCTCATTAGACCTGTGTTTGTGGCCCTCATTAATCCATGAAATTTCAGATTATCACCTCCCTCTAATAAAGTGCTGATGCTTTATGGTAAAAGAACAATATATTCTCTTATCGTAGATAGTAAAAATATTGTATTTTCTTGTATAATTAGAACACAAAAGGAGCGATTTCAACAGCCTGCAGAATTGTATTGCTAGTTTTTTGTTTAGGTTTTTTATTTAATAGACGTGCGTATAGATATTATATCACAATGTGTTTGATGAGCTTTAACAGGAATATAATATATTTGTGATTCTTTAGGATTTTTCGAGAAGCTTGCAATTACTTGTGTTGTAACTAGCACACATTATTGTCCCAGCGATGCCCAGGCGGTCAGTCGGCTCGGGAGTCACTGTGAGGTTCGCGCGTTCGACTTAAATACATTGTACAGTTCAGTCCTACTTCCATTCTGTTCTATCTTCATTCGTTGTACGTTAGAGTTTTTCAATAAAGACTGTATTTTAGCCTGTTGAGTCATCTGGGAAACAGATTCCAATTATGACAAGCAAGCGTCTGAAACTTTCCCATATTAGATAGTTCTACAAGCCAGTTACTAGTACTACAAGTGACAATGCAGATGCAGATAGATAATCCAACAACCTCAAGCAAAGGAATGGAAACTTGCCATACAGAGGAAATACTATGTTCATCAGAGGACGAGTCTGAAAATGCTTGTGCAACTATTGCACATCATGAACCACCAGATAGTTGTGAAACAAGTTTGTGCAATAATGAAAAATCTGACACTCCACAGATACAGTCTGGAAAACCATGTCATCAAGACGCATAACTAACACCATGACAAAAAGCAAAATCTCAAAATATCAACTTCCAGGGCAAGTGGCTTTATGAGTTCCCATGGCTGCACTTCGACAATCAGACTCAAAAAGTCATATGCTTTTATTGTGCCAAGGCGGAAAATAGAGGCCTTTTACATGGAAATGGAGAAGCCAGTGGAGTATACCTTCATATCCACCGGTTTTTGCAACTGGAAAAAGACAAAACAGAAATTCAACGAACACCAACCCTCTTCTCAGCACAGATTCGCTATATCTCCAGAAGGTTCACTTGATGTAACTCCAGTGACTGTCCAGCTACATGATGGTAAAAAGAAGCAGCAGGAAGAATGCAAAAGAAATCTAGCAAAAATATTCAGAAGTTTACGTTTCTTATTGCGTCAAGGTTTAGCATTACGTAGACATACTGATACGGAGAGGAACTTCCTGCAGTTAATGAAGCTCCTGGAAGAGGAAGATCCTGAGTTGACGTCCAACTTATCAAAGGAAACCACATTCACATCACCCCAGGATCAGAATGAAATAATGGAGATGTTCAGTCATCAAATACTGAGGAATGTAGCACACGAAGTGCAGCAAAGTAAAATCTTTGCATTAATGGTTGACGGCACTCAAGATGTTACAGGTGCCGAACAGGAAGCAATATGTGTACGATACATAGATGAGAACCTTGACGTCCATGATACATTTCTTGGTTTGTACAGTGTTTCCAATACAACTGGTGAAACAATATCTTTGACTATACTTGATGTACTGACTAGATTCAATTTACCACTGTCAGGATTAAGAGCACAAACGTATGATGGAGCCACTAACATGAGTGGTGCGTACAGTGGATGTCAGGCAAAAATAAAAGAAGAAGCAACCGTCAGCTTTGTTTTTCACTGCGGAGCACACAAGGCTAATTTGATAATGCAACATGCAGTTGAAGCTTTTGAATGTGTTCGAGATTCTATCCAGTGGGTACATGAACTTGGTGTCTTGCTTCACAGGTAAAGCAAATATAAGACAATTTTTGAAAATATTGTGTCGTCAGACAGCCACAATGGTCCAGTTAAATACATCCGCCCACTATGTCCAACACGCTGGTTGTGCCGCCTATCTGCAATTACATGTGCTAATGATCACTACAGTGACATTGTTGATTCTTTGTCTGAATTAGCAAATGAAAAATCAGATGCAACGGTGAAAGCACGAAGTCTGCTGGACAGATTTGACAAAAGAAAAGATAGTTTTGGGATTGTTGATGGCTCAGCATCCATTAGCTGCATTAGAGGAACTAAAACATGCATTTCAAGCAAAATCAGTGACAGTATCTGGCATGATTGAAGTATCTGCAATGACAGTTGATCAATTGTGGGTATTTCAAACAGAGGAAAATTACAAGAAGATATTTGATGAAGCTGAGAAAATGGTGACTTCCCTAGATCTGGTGCCTATTGAACTACCACGCATTCACAGACCCCCCAGAAGAATCACAGGTGATGACTCAGCACACCATTCTACAACAGCTAGAGATTACTACAGAAGCCAATATTTTGAATTTGTGGACACAGTCATAGAGCATCTGACCACTAGATTCAATGCAGACAACAATGACTTGAGGCAATATCTGGAACTTGAGAACATGATCACATCTGGCAAGATTGAGAACTCGGTTATAAACTTCTATCCAGAAATCTCTGCATAACGGCTCGAGTTTCAGTTGCCCATGTTCAAAGGAACAACAACAGCAGTATCTCTGAAAGGTGCGAAGGTCGCTTACTGTAAAATGCATGAAACAAGCCAGCAGATGTTTAGTGAAGTGTTTCTTCTCATGAAAATTTTGCTTGTATGTCCAGTATCCAGCTGCGAATGTGATCACAGCTTTTCTGCATTAAGACGGTTGAAAACGTGGTTAAGGTCAACTATGTCTCAGTGCCGCCTCAACCATGTGGCAGTTTGTCACACTCACAAAGATGAGGTCGACAAGATAAATATAGAAGAGTTTATAAAGGAATTCATAAACAGGTCATCACAAAGGAGGTCTACGTTTGGGAACATGTAGACTAGAAGAATAAATGAATCTTACTTCAATGAAAGTATGAATAATTATGTGCTACATTGTATTGATGTGTAATTTTCAAGAGTTCGCAAAGACACTTTAATTATTTTTTCAAAACAACAAGAACAGTTTTTCTGTAGATATAAACTTATCAAGGGTAATTACTAATTTTATTAATATTTGAAAACGTAATTCATGCAATGAAAGTCATTAGTAACCTTGTCAAGTATAATGGCCATCTTTTATACTGTGCAGTGTGCAGGAATAAATTCATGTGGCAGTTAATTTGTGACACATTTGTCTTTATTCTATTTACATTTTGAAAACTGTTCACAACACCTCACTTATACAAACCTACATGGAAACCTTGAAGTATCGTGGCAACAAGATTACTCTGTAACTGTATGTTTACAGCTTTCAGGTTCATATAATCAGAGATTACCAATTTGTAAATATAACAGTCCACATAAATGGTTGCAAAAATCATCCCTCCCATCGGGTGTAAAAAATCTACGCCCCTGTTTATGGTCAAACTGTTCAATAGAGCGCATAGCTGAGTTGGCCCAATATGGCCAGGTGGTTAAGGCACTCGACTCGTAATTCGAAGGTCGCGGGTTCTAATCCCTGCCAACCATACATGCTCGTCCTTTTAGCCGCAGGGGGCATTATAGTGTGACGGTCCATCTCACTATTCGTTGGTAAAAGTGTAGCCCAAGAATTGCCGGTGGGTGGTGATGACTAGTTGCCTTCACTCTAGTTTTACACTACTAAATTAGAGACGGCTAGCGTAGATAGCCCTCGAGTAGCTTTGTGTAAAATTCGAAACAAGCAAATTTAGTCACACCTGAGTTTTTATTTGTAAAGCACCCGCGAAAGAGTTTGATATATATTATGTGTCTAGCGAAAATAGGCTAATTACATTATGTGTCACGTTCTTATGTTTACATACAGGTTAACCATAGAGAAAATCTTCATAATTACGGTGGTAAATAAAATATTACTTCTCATTCAGTTACAAAATTTAATCAGTTGTACAATGATAGCCATTAATTTTATTCAATGAAGTTTTGGCATGGTACACTATAATAGTTCTCAGTTTTTGTCTCTCCTCAATATGCGCTTGCGCACTTTACTATCTAAATGCTCATGCCCGTATTTCAATGAATGCAAACAAAAGACGAGTGAAAATATACCTTAACAGATATTTTATACAATAACACATTAAAAGCTTACGAACGTTCTTAAAAAAGTCCAACATTAGGTAGTATAATAATTTTTTTATTATAATAAATTTTAATAATAAGTTTTAACCTAACTGAAATAAAACAAAAAACGAACGCAAGTTTTAATGTTAATTTATTTTTTCAACGAACACAAGCCGTACTACAAAAGGCTTAACTGATGTTAGGCCTAAGACAAGTGGGATTATAATAAATTTCGGCGCCTGCGATTAGAATTAAATTTTATTATTCTAGAAATCGTGTACTGAAAGAATTTGTTACTTTATTGTACTGTTACAATAAAGCTGTTAATTTTATTTTTGCTGGTCTCTGATAGTTGAGAATAAAGACGAAACACATTTTTTGTTTTTTTTCTATTAACTTGTTACACAATTTGCTGAAAAAATATTTCGTGTCAGTATATTTCAAAACGATATCATACTGCGTATATAAATCGCTTTCTAACAAATCGCTATCGCTTTTATTTTTCTTATTTTACTTTCAACTGGATAAAATTAGTAATTAAATAAAATCCGCGCATGTGGATAAGCTGTGCAGAACGTATACACCTTTCAAGAGTTTAATTTAGGGATAGCACTGAATAGCTGATTGAGAAAGACTGATAGTATATCGAGCACATTCTGTGATAGTACTTGAAATACATACAACTTACCCGAACTAACCCGAATAAACTTATGGTTATTAATGTCTGTATGTTTGTCTGGGTGTGATTTGTTATAGCCCTCGTTGGGATTTCTGTTGTGATTTTTTTTGTTCTGTGTGTAGTTACGCACAAAGCTATACAATGGGCTATCTATACTTAACCCACTACGGGTATGAAAATCCGGATTCGAGCGTTGTAAGTCAGTAGACATACTGCTGTGTCACTGGAACTGTAAAAGATATACTATTATATATTTATTTTAATATCTACGTTTGTTTCAGTATAGTTTTTATTTTATGCATGTGTCGTATATTGTTGGATGAGTATTGCTTAAGTGCCACCTGTTCTCTAAATTTGTAGAAGCTTCTCGAGAGCAAGAATCAACAATATGCAGTTTACGAAAATACTAGCGTGTCTTCGAACATTGTTGAAGGCTCAAAAATATTGTATGATTGGTATATAAAAGCAAAAACCATTAACAGGACATCAGGAGACAGTTATATATTGTTTCTCAGATACAGTCAGAATATACTGTAAGCCTTGGGCTATAACTGCGATTAACACTTATTAACAGTAAAACTACAGAATTTGACAAGAAACGTTTGTAGATTTCGTACATTACGAACCGTTCAATTTCAAAGAATTAACTTCGGACGTTAATATTTCTCTGAGAGTATTAAATAACTACCTATGAAAAGTAAGCTTGTAAATCACATTAGGCCAAACAATAATAGAGCTAGCTAACATTCGTCACAACTGAAGTGTACCTGTGTATCAAAATAAAAGTAATTTGCGCCTCGTGGACCTGGACAGTCCATAAAATATTAAGTTCCAGACAATATATTAGATTGGATATTGTTTGTGAGTTTGTAAAGTTTTTGTATGTAAATAATTAATTATAATAACCATTGTTATAAATTGTATTGTTTTTTGTGTATTAAATATATATTTATGTTAAGAAATAAAATTGTGTGTCAATTATGTTAGCAGATATCATAACTTTGATACATATACAAATTCAAATAATTTCTAAATTAAAATTTCCGGCTATTTGAAATCTTAACACAGAATGTACATAGTATGATAAATTAGTGACTCGTCCGAGATAAATTATAATACGTAACTGGGGCCTTTTTTTGTTGTGCACACCGAGAAACCAGATTTTAGTGTTGTAAATCCAAAGACTTACCGCTGTCCTCCTGGGGACTTATCAATGTTTCGGTTCCCTAGAGTAATTTTAAACGTGGGGTTTCCTTTAAAATCAGCCATTTAGTCTAATAAAACTGACGATTTTCTGGAAACCACCTAAAATAAACACATTTAATTTTAATACTCAGCCGGAGTTGGTGATTGATTTTCTAGAAACCACCCACAATAAACACGTTTCATTTTAACACTCAGCCGGAGTTGGTGATTGTGTTTTCTTTATAATTCTTCCATCTTGCAAGAGTTACTTTATCTCACTGTTACACACTGTTGGATTCCATCGATCACGGGACTGGTACTTCAAGTGAAGTTTTGTTAGCGGGCAGGATGCCACGCATGCGTATTAGTGACGTCAGCAAAAGAAGAGTTGTGTTAAGACAGCGGCCCAGAACACAGATACACTGTGCCTCTGTGTAACGTGTACAGCAACTGATCCTCGCGCTTAAGTGTATCTGATAAATAATTGTAAATAGCTCAGTATCAGACTAAAGTTAATTAGAACTCTTAAAACTGGAAGTATTTGGTAGTATTTATCTAAAAAATTAAAATGTTTTGCTCGGTGAGGGGGAACATAATAGCTTGTAATTAGCCTAGAGAACAAGATTGAAAACTTAATTACAATAAGGGTTGGCTCATGGCGAGACGGAAGAATTGCGCCTATATTGTTGGTGTTTTCAAGCTCTAAGAACTCGTCTAAAGACTTACGTGAGGTTCATTGAAGACAGTAAACACTTGTTTGCAGGTCTTGTTTATTAGACTCTGGACAATTGCAGTTTATTGTACAAGAGAACATCTGACTCCTGCTACAAACATTCGTCGTTAACAGCGAAGCCGTGAAGCCACCTGTCTGATATTCAACAATATAACCAATGGCTTTACGAACAGGAACTCGTTTTCATGTTGTTATCACTGTTCTCATGGTATGTAAAATGTTTCTACTCAAAATGTAATAGTTTATATCGTCCCTACGTTCTGTTTCAGCATCGTTACGTTAATATACAGTCAAGTCTATCCACAGATCTCTTTCAGAATGTGTTTATAGTTAAACTATACAAATGAGTAAACAGAGGAATCATAGGGCTAAAGTTTAAACGAGCCAATCTTAATTTGAGCGAGAGAACGGTAATTTGAATTTAAGTTAAAGTAATACAAGAACTGTTTAGTGTTTGTTGTTTAGCAAAAAGCTAGCATTTTACTTCCTAATTTTAATATATATGTTTTCTTATAGCGAAGTCACATCGGGTATCTGCTGAGCCCACCGAGGGGAATCAAACCCTTGATTTTAGCGTAACTTTAATGAAACATCAAATGTTTACGGTGCACTGTTGTTACTCACACAAGTCATCAACTTACAAAGATTGGTCGTAACATTAGGGAGTAATTCAGGGACGTATATAGGTAGGGGCCAGATGTGATCAGCCCTTGACCCATGGCCCTAAAGGGACCCCATTGATAATTTTATTCCGTGTAAAATTACTTGGGAAGTAGGCCCCAAAATTATTATAACTTTAAATCCGTCTCTTGAATAATTACATTTTTTAAGTCAATGTTTGGATTCAACATATCAGTGTTTGAAAAGAAACATAAGCGAAACTGATATCAGATGAACTTTGATTTATTCAATCAATGATTATTTCTTGCCTTCGTAGCCAGGATACTTGGTCGGATGTAAGCGGTTACCCTAGACAGGACCTCAAGCTTATAATACACCTCATTTTAACGATACGGCACGAGCATTTTAACAGTTAAGGAGTTAAATTGTAAGTTCATTTAGGTTACTTTAGTGATGGTTTGGAAACTTTTTTATAAACTATATTCGTCGGTAAGTTCATTTAGGTTAGTTTAATGATGGTTTGAGCAACTGTGATAAACTATATTCGTAAGTGAGTTCATTTAGGTTAGTTTAATGATTGTTTGAGCAACTCTGATAAACTATATTCGTAAGCGAGTTCATTTAGGTTAGTTTAGAGATGGTTTGAACAACTTTGATAAACCATATTCGTCGGTGAGTTCATGTGGATTAGTTTAGCGATGGCTTGAAAAACCCTGATAAAACTTTATTTCTCGATAACTTAATTTAGATTAGTTTAGTGATGGTTTGAACAACTCTGCTAACTATATTCGTCAGTGAGTCACTTAGGTTAATTTAACGATGGTTTCAAAAACCTTGATATAAAACTGTATTCGTCGGTGAGTTCATTTAGGTTAGTTTAATGATGGTTTGAGCAGCTCTGATAAACTATATTCGTAAGTTAGTTCATTTAGGTTAGTTTAGCGATGGTTTGAACAACACTGATAAACTGTATTCGTCGGTGAGATCACTTATATTAATTAGCAATGGTAGAATAATCTGATAAAAAATATATTCGTCGGTGAGTACATTTAGGTTAGTTAGCGATGGTTTGAAAACTTTGATAAACGATATTCGTAGATGCATTCATTTTCATTATTTTAGTCATTGTTTTGATAATTCTAATAAACGATATTTGTCGGTAAATTAATTTAGATTATATATAATTATTTTATCGACTGTTTGGAAAAACCTTGATAAAACTATTTTTTATCGGAAAATTCATTTCACGTAGTTTGTTAAAGTGAGAATGATTGGTTTGTTTTGAATTTCGCGCAAAGCTACATGATGGCTATATCCACCAGCCGTCTCTAAGTTAGCAGTGTAAGACTAGGGAAAGGCAGTTAGTCATCACCACCCACCACCAATTCTTGGGCTACTTATTTTCCAACTAATAGTGGGATTGACTGTGACATTATAACATGCCCACTGCTGAAAGGATGAGCATGTTTGGTGTGACGAGGATTCGAACCCTTGACCCTTAGAGCACGAATCGAGTGCTTTAACCACCTGGCCAACTGAGAAAGAAACAGAGATGTTAGTTTTGTGTTCAAATTCCATGCTACAGAATGGGCTTAGTTCTGTAGTTGTAGGTATCGAATCCTGATTTTAGCGTTTAAACTCTCAAGCTTGCAATTGAACCAGTGGAGAACGAAATAGAGATGACCATAATGAGAGTGTCCCCGTCACACAAAATATCATCGCCATTTTCAGTCATGGGGGCTCTATAATTTTTGCAATCAATCCCACTATTCGTAAGTAAAAGACCAGCACAAGAATGGCGGTGGGTGATGATGAGTTACCTTCACTCTTGTCTCGTGCAGCTAAATTAGGGACGGCTAGTGCAAGTAGCTCTCGTGCAGCTTTGTGCGAAATTCAAAACGTAAAAAACAAACCGAAATAAAAAGATGAACGAACTTACAGTATTAACCTGTTGACTACCAAGTATTTCAGCTGCTACGGCAACGCCGAACCAAGTTCAAAATACAACTCTAATGCTTCTTCATTTTGTAACCTTTTTTCGTGACGCCATTTTGGATCGAAAGTGAAACAATATGTAAGTAGGTCAAATGCATGTATGGTGCTGACATCTAGCGTTGAAGTTAGGTATTATTGAGAATGAATTAACTCGTCCGTGGCACTGTGTTACCGATCGGCTTGGACAAGTTATCTCGTTTACGGCATTGAACAGGATAATATTAAGTGCCATTAAAAAATTAGCTGTTTTACTTCGCTCCAGAGAATGATTGTTAGAACACACTAAGGACACTTTGTCAGTTGATTAGAATACTGCAAGGGGCAACCTATGCAGTGCTCATCGCGAGTATCAAAACCCAATGTTTAATGTGATAAGCCCTCAGACTTACTGCTCAGCCAACGAGGTACGTTAAAGGTACCTGAACCTTACAACATTTAATTACTAGTGTACATTTATTATACTAAATTGTTCACAGTGCATGTGTTCTTACGCGTTTACAGTTACAATAGGTACTCCTGTAATTACATATTCGCGAACCTATTCTATAATTCACATAGTATTTAGATATAAATATTAAAATTTTTTGTGTGACGGAGATTCGAACTCGCGACCCTCGGATTATGAGTCGAGTGCCTTAACCACCTAGCCATGCCGTGTTTCCTAGGATTATAATACTAATACAATGTCGGGCAGTTATATATGGACTTTAAAAAGACTGACCACTTGACCTTCATAACTTTTCCAGATATTTATTTTTAAACCCGACGAGTTCTTTTGCTGTATTAGTTTGTTTGGCTTCCACGTTTCAGAACTAGATATAAAAACTGATTATATGTTGTTTCTATCTTTGTTTGATAACTGTGTGTTTATGTGTTATCTTGTAGCAAAGCCACATCGGGCTATCTGCTGGGCCCACTAAGGGGAATCGAACCTCTGATTTTAGCGTTGTAAATCCGGAGACATATCGCTGTATTAGCGAGGGTCTGTTTGATAACTAACAATCTTCCATTTCCAGATGTTGATTTTCGATAAATTTCTGACAGACTGAGATAATGTTTCTTTTATACTGTTGTTTGTGTTGGGTATGACGTCACAACTGATATCGATGAAGCTATTTTCTCCCATAGAGATAAGTTTTCGGGGGGGGTTGGGAGAAATGTTTTGTCAGGAATCCAGTTTATTAATGAATAATCCAATGTTGCGGGGTGGGGAGAAATGTTTTGACAGGAATCCAGTTTATTAATGAATAATCCAATGTTGCGCGATTTGATTAGTGGCAGGATCTTTTCTAGTAGTTCTCAGTGGCAAAGCTGCATTTCCACGGATTTAAAACCATAGAAACCGGGTTTCGATACCCTTGGTGGGAAGAACACAAATAGCCCATTGTGCAACTTTGTGTTTAATCACAAATAAGCAAAGTCGTTTTAGTGTTAGATATTGTAGTGTGTGCAACAGGCAGGCATAACTTGCGAAGTCTCTTCGTTTTATTTTTACTGCTCAGTCTTTGTAGTTGTTTCGTAATAAAGTTTACTGGTATTCCAAAGAAAGTCAGTGATATAATTCGCCCCTGACAGATTCCCGCGTTCATCTCAAAACGGTCGTTTCGTTCGCTATTGATATAAACAGTTCAACATGTAAAACATTAAATAGACTTTTCAACTATATTTATGAAGTTGATTGAAATTCAGAACGTTCCAAACAGACGATCTGTCTACAATATCAAAGGACTCCGGAAGTCTGCGTAAATACGTAACAACTGATGTTTCCAATTCAATGCTTTGTTCGATGCTCTTTGTAAGTAAGACGATTTGTTGCACATGAATCAATGATTTGTTCGATGATGTTTGTAAGTAAGACGATTTATTGCATGCATGAATCAACCTGATCGGAAATTTGTCCGTTTTTTTCTTGAGCCTTCGACACACAACAACTCTTTTAATGAAATGGAAAGGAACACTTTACACAGCGCTTGTTACTACAGTCGCTTATATCAGCGTTTGTCAACCTCTTCTATTCCAGAGCTCGTCTCGCTGTCTCGTAAACTGTCGCAGATTACTAACACTCAAGTACAAAGAAAAACTACAATATCATCTTACATAAGAATATTTTGTGAGTTTTTATTTGTTTATTTTAGTGAAACCCATGAACCGGTAACATGGTTGTAACAGATTGTGGTTGTCAAGAGAAACTGGCTTAGACCAGAAACACCACTGACTTAGATCAGAAACACTGGCTTAGACCAGAAACACTGGCTTAGATCAGAAACATTGGCTTAGACCAGAAACACTGGTTTGAATCAAAACACTGGCTTAGATAATAGACACTGTTCTGAATTAGGAACACTAGTTTGAATCAGAAACACCGGCTTAGATCAGATCAAAATTATTTATATTATTCCTGGAAGCTTTGTTTGTTCTATATTACAAGCATCACTCTGCATCTTTGTCCTGTATTTCAATCATGTATTTTCTCTATGTATCGTCCTATATTCCATTCAAAAGATTCGTGGTTTTGTTGTCTATGTTTCATTCACAGCACTTTGCACCTTTGTTGTCCTATCTTTAATTACAGCACTTTACACTTTTGTTGTCCTGTATTATAGTCACGCCACTTTCCATCTTTGTTGTCCCATCTTTTAATCAACACTTTTGTTGTCAATATTATAGTCACATCACTTTCCATTTTGTTGTCCTATCTTTTAGTCACACCACTTTCCATTTTTGTTATCCTATATTTTAGTCACACCACTTTCCGTCTTTGCTTTATCCTATATTTTAGTCACACCGCTTTCCGTCTTTGCTTTATCCCATATTTTAGTCACACCGCTTTCCGTCTTTGTTATTCTATAATTTAGTCACCGCATTCCGTCTTTGTTATTCTATAATTTAGTCACGCATTCCGTCTTTGTTATTCTATATTTATCACACCGCATTCCGTCTTTGTTATTCTATAATTTAGTCACACCGCTTTCCGTCTTTGTTGTCCTATAATTTAGTCACATTACTTTCAGTCTTTGTTGTCCTAGTTTAGGCACAATACTTTCCGTCTTTGTTGTCCTATAATTTAGGCACAATACTTTCCGTCTTTGTTGTCCTATAATTTAGGCACATTATTTCCATCTTTGTTGTCCTATATTTTAGTCACACCGTGTTTCGTCTTTGTTGTCTCATATTTTGGGGACACCGCTTTCCGTCTTTTTTGTCCTATATTTTAGTCACACCGTGTTCCGTCTTTGTTGTCTCATATTTTTAGGGACACCACTTTCCGTCTTTTTTATTCCTATAATTTAGTCACCGCTTTCCGTCTTTTTTTGTCCTATATTTTGTTACAAAAAACACTCTTTGTTTCCTATAGTTTAGTCACACCAGTTTCCGTCTTTCTTGCCTATATTTTTAGTCACACCGGTTCCGTCTTTCTTGTCCTATATTTTAGTCCGCACCAATTTCCGTCTTTGTTTGTCCTATATTTTAGTCACACCACTTTCCGTCTTTGTTGTCCTATATTTTAGTCACACCAATTTCCGTCTTTGTTGTCCTATATTTTAGTCACACCGCTTTTCGTCTTTCTATCCAGTATTTTTAGTCACACCGTTTTCCGTCTTTGTCTATTTTTGTCTTTCCGTCTATTTTTGATCACACCACTTTCGGTCTTTGTTGTCCTATTTCTGGTTACACCACTTTTCCGTCTTTGTTGTGCTAAAATTTAGTCACATTACTTTCCGTCTTTGTTGTCCTATATTTTTGTCACATTACTTTCCATCTTTGTTGTCCTATATTTCAGTCACACCGTGTTCCATCTTTGTTGTCTATATTTCAGTCACACCGTGTTCCATCTTTGTTGTCCTATATTTTAGTCACACCACTTTTCCTCTTTGTTGTGCTATATATTTGTGACCGCCACTTTCCGTCTTTGGTGTCTTATATTTTCGTCCTCCACTTTTCTCTTTTGTTTGTGCTATATTTCGGACATACTTAGTCTTTTCTTATCCTATATTTTAGTCACACCACTTTCCGTCTTTGTTATTCCATAATTTAGTCACCACCGCTTTCCGTCTTTTTTGTTGTCATATATTTTAGTCCGCATTGCTTTCAGCCCTATTTTGTTTGTCTATATTTTAGTCCGCACCACTTTCCGTCTTTGTTGTCCTATATTTTAGTCCTTTTCCACTTTCCGTCTTTTGTTGTCCTATATTTTCCGGTTTACACCACTTTCAGTCACAATTTGTCCTGTATTTTCCGGACACCACTTTATAGTCTTTTTGTTTGTCCTATATTTCGGACACACCACTTTCCGTCTTTCTTATCCTATATTTTAATCACACCACTTTCCGTCTTTGTTGTTCTATATTTTAGTCACCACTTTCTCGTCTTTGTTGTCCTATATTTTAGGTATCCACTTTCCAATTCTTTGTTGTCCTATATTTTAGTCCATCACTTTCCGTCTTTGTTGTCCTATATTTTAATCCACTCACTTTCCGTCTTTGTTGTCCTATATTTTTTAGTCACTTTTCACTTTCCGTCTTTGTTGTCCTATATTTTAGTCCTCCTTTTCCGTCTTTGTTTATTATATATTTTAATCACTCCACTTTCCGTCTTTGTTGTCCTATATTTTAGTCACCAATTTCCGTCTTTGTTTACGTCATATATTTTAGTCACACCGCTTTTCGTCTTTCCTATCAATATTTTAGTCACACCGTTTTCCGTCTTTTGTCTATTTTTTGTCATCTTTCCGTCTATTTTTTGATCCGCACCACTTTCCGGTCTTTGTTGTCCTATTTCTGGATTACACCACTTTCCGTCTTTGTTGTGCCTAAAATTTAGTCACATTACTTTCCGTCTTTGTTGTCCTATATTTTTTAGTCACGTACTTTTCCATCTTTGTTGTCCTATATTTCAGTCACACCGTGTTCCATCTTTGTTGTCCTATATTTTAGTCACACCGTGTTCCATCTTTTGTTGTCCTATATTTTAGTGCACTTTTCCTCTTTTGTTGTACTATATTTGTGACACGCCACTTTCCGTCTTTGGTGTCTTATATTTTCGTCACTCCACTTTTTTCTCACATTTTGTGCTATATTTCGGACGTACACCACTTTCCGTCTTTGTTCCCATATTTTAGTCACACTTTCCGTCTTTGTTATTCCATAATTTAGTCACACCGCTTTCGTCTTTGTTGTCATATATTTTAGTCACATTACTTTTCCTTCTTTGTTTGTCCTATATTTTGAATCCCGCACCACTTTCCGTCTTTGTTGTCCTACTATTTTTAGTCCGCACCACTTTCCGTCTTTGTTTTGTTTACGTCCTATCATTTCGGACACACCACTTTCCGTCTTTGTTGTCCTATATTTCGGTCACACCACTTTCCGTCTTTGTTGTCCTATATTTCAAGTTTTCCTTTCAGATCTTTTCTTATCCTATATTTTAGAGTGCCTTTCTTTTGTGATCTTTGTTGTTTCTACCCATTTTGAATCACACCACTTTCCGTCTTTGTTTGTCCTATATTTTTAGTCCACACTCCCACTTTCCGTCTTTGTTGTCCTATATTTTTAAAGATCCTCCACTTTCCGTCTTTTGTTGTCTATATTTTTAGTCACACACTTTTTTAATCCTTTGTTTACTGTTTTGAGTGTCTCACTTTCAGATCTTTGTTTTGTCCTATATTTTTTAGTCCTCTGCTTTCCGTGTTTTTTGTTATTTCCTCATTTTGATGCTTTTTCCGTGTCTTTCCATATATTTTAGTCCACACCACTTTCCGTCTTTGTTGTCCACTATATTTTTAGTCCACTCCACTTTCCGTCTTTTGTTATTCTATATTTTAGTCATACCACTTTTCCGTCTTTGTTTAATATTTTTGTCGTGTCTGTTTACTTTCCGTTTTGTTTGTGTCTATATTTTAGTCACACCACTTTCCGTTTTTGTTGTCCTATATATTTTAGGTCACACCACTTTCCGTCTTTGTTGTCTTATGCTTTAGTCCGCACACACTTTCCGTCTTTGTTGTCTATATTTTAGTCACACCACTTTCCGTCTTTGTTGTCCTATATTTCGGTCGTACCACTTTCAATCTTTGTTGTCTCTATATTTTAGACCACACCACTTTCAAATCTTTGTTGTCTATATTT